>NC_092749.1:66166786-66466786 GCF_047496795.1 Chiloscyllium punctatum | reverse complement strand
TTGTGTACAGTTCTGGTCACTGCATTATAAGAAGGATGTGGAAGATTTGGAAAGGGTGCAGAGGAGATTTACTAGGATGTTGCCTAGTTTGGAGGGAAAGTCTTACGAGGAAAGGCTGAGACTTGAGGCTGTTTTCATTAGAGAGAAGAAGGTTGAGAGGTGACTTAATAGAGACATATAAGATAATCAGAGGGTTAGATAGGGTGGGCAGGGAGAGCCTTTTTCCAAGTATGGTAACGGTGAGCATGAGGGGGCATAGCTTTAAATTGAGGGGTGAGAGTTATAGGACAGATGTCAGAGGTAGTTTCTTTACTAGTTTCTTTAGAATGCTTTGCCTGATTCCTGAAGAAGGGCTTATGCCCGAAACATCGATTCTCCTGCTCCTTGGATGCTGCCTGACCTGCTGCACTTTTCCAGCAACACATTTTTCAGCCACAGTAGTAGATTTGCCAACTTTAAGTACATTTGAGTCGCCATTGGACAAGCATATGGACGTACATGGAATAGTGTAGGTTAGATGGGTTTCAGATTGGTATGACAGGTCAGTGCAACATTGAGGGCCAAAGGGCCTGTACTGCGCTGTAATGTTCTATGTTCTATGTTCTATCTAATGAAACCCTTAATTGTCTCTAGATTTGATGATTTCAATAGACTCCTTGTTGGCCTTCAACATTCTACCCTCCTTAATCTTGAGACGTTTCAAAGCACTGCCATCTGTATCTATCACTCCTGTGCCCGTTGGCATACTTTGTTTTCCCAATGATGCAAAATCCTGATTTTGACATTTTTGCCTATGATTTCAAATTACTCCAACACCTCACCCCATGCTGTGCAAAGTCCATCAATTTTAAGTGTGGCATCAGACCTAAAAGGTGGATGGATTGTCTCATGTGATTGCATGCTTCTCAGCTCATTGCATATGCACATATGCATGAGTAGAATACCAAATATTATGGATTCAAAATTCTGAAGGTACTCGCTCCAATTTCTGAGCACCACACCTGATATTGGTGGTGAACAAGTTGTTGGAGGGAATCCTGAGGGACAGGATTTACATTTGGGAAGGTAAGGACTAATTAAGGATAGTTAATATGGCTTTGTGCATGGGAAATCATGTCTCACTAACTTGATTGAGTTTTTTGAAGAAGTAACAAAGAGGATTGATGAGGTCAGAGCAGTAGACATGATCTATAGGGACTTCAATAAGGCATTCAACAAGGTTCCTCATGGTAGATTGGTTAGCAAGGTTAGATCACATGGATTATGGGGAGAACTAGCCATCTGTATTCAGAACTGGCTCAAAGGTAGAAGACAGAGGGTGGTGGTGGAGGGTAGCTTTTCAGACTGAAGGCCTGTGACCAATGGTATGCCACAAGGATTGGTGCTGGGTCCATTGCTTTTCATCATTTATATAAATGATTTGGATGTTAACATAGGAGATATATTTAGTAAGCTTGCAGATGACACCAAAATTGGAGGGGTAGTGGACAGCAAAGAAGGTTATCTCAAATTACAACTGGATTAAGATCAGATGGGCCAATGGGTTGGAGTGGCAGATGATGTTTAAATTAGAGAAATGTGAGGTGCTACAATTTGGAAAGGCAAATGAGAGAAGGACTTATACACTTAATGGTAAGGACCTGAGGAGTGTTGCTGAACAAAGAGACCTTTGAGTGCAAGTTCATAGTTCCTTGAAAGTGGAGTCTCAGTTGGATAGGATAGTGAAGACGGCATTTGGTATGCTTTACTTTATTGAGCAGAGCATTGAGTACAGAAGTTGGGACGTCATGTTACAGATGTACAGGACATTAGTTAGGCCACGTTTGGTATATTGTGTGCAATTCTGGTCTCCCTCCTATTGGAAGGATGTTGTGAAACTTGAAAGGATTCAGAAAAGATGTTCAAGGATGTTGCCAGGGTTGGAGGGTTTGAGCTATAGAGATGCTGAATAGGCTGGGGCTGTTTTCCCTGGAGCGTTGGAGGTTGAGGGTAGCCTTTTAGAGGTTTATAAAGTCATGAGGGACATAGATAGAGTAAATAGACAAGGTCTTTTCCCTGGGGTTGGGGTGTCTAAAACTAGAGAGCAGAGGTTTAGGGTGAGAGGGGAAATATTTAAAGGGACCTAAGGGGCAATGTTTTCATGCAGAGATGTTACGCGTATGGTATGAGCTGCATTTCCTCCACCAGAGGAAGTGATGGAGGTTGGTACAATTGCAATATTTAAAAGGCATCTGGATGGGTATATGAATAGGAAGGAAGCTAAAAGCTAGGACAGACAGAGTCGTCATCTCTGGGTTGTTGCCGGTGCCACGTGACAGAGAGGCAAAGAATAGGGAGAGAGTGCAGTTGAACACGTGGCTGCAAGGATGGTGTAGGAGGGAGGGCTTCAGATATTTGGACAATTGGACTGCATTCTGGGGAAGGTGGGACCTGTATAAACAGGACGGGTTGCACCTGAACCAGAAGGGCACCAATATCCTGGGGGGTAGGTTTGCTAGCACTCTTCGGGGGGGTTTAAACTAATTTGGCAGGGGGATGGGATCCGGACTTGTAGTCCAGCAAGTAAGCTAGCTGTGTGTCAGGATGTCCAAGACTGTAGGGAGGCTGTGGAGAAGGTAGCACTGACAGGGACTACTTGCGGACACAGAGATGGGCTCAAGTGCGTATACTTCAATGCAAGGAGTATCAGAAATAAGGTGGGTGAACTTAAGGCGTGGATCGGTACATGGGACTACGATGTTGTGACCATCACGGAAACATGGATAGATGAGGGACAGGAATGGCTGTTGGAGGTTCCTGGTTACAGATGTTTCAGTAAGATTAGGGAGGGTGGTAAAAAAGGAGGGGGGGTGGCATTGCTAATTAGCAATGGTATAACGGCTGCAGAAAGGAAGTTTGAGGGGGATCTGCCTCTGGAGGTAGTATGGGCTGAAGTCAGAAATAGGAAAGGTGCAGTCACCTTGTTGGGTGTTTATTATAGGCCCCCCAATAGCAGCAGAGATGTGGAGAAACAGATTGGGAAACAGATTTTGGAAAGGTGCAGAAGCCACAGGGTCGTAGTCATGGGCGACTTCAACTTCCCAAATATTGATTGGAAGCTCTTTAGATCAAGTAGATTGGATGGGGCGGTGTTTGTGCAGTGTGTCCAGGAAGCTTTTCTAACGCAGTATGTAGATTGTCCAACCAGAGGGGAGGCCATATTGGATTTGGTACTCGGTAACGAACCGGGACAAGTGGTGGGCTTGTTAGTGGGTGAACATTTTGGTGATGGCGACCACAATTCTGTGACTTTCACCTTGGTTATGGAGAGAGATAGGTGCGCACAACAAGGAAGTTTTTACAATTGGGGGAAGGGAAATTACGATGCTGTAAGACAGGATTTGAGGAGCATACGTTGGGAGCATAGGCTGTCAGGGAAGGATGTGGTGGAAATGTGGGACTTTTTCAAGGAGCAGATACGACGTGTCCTTGATATGTATGTACCGATCAGGCAGGAAAGAAATGGTCGTGTGAGGGAGCCTTGGTTGACGAGGGAGGTTGAATGTCTAGTAAAGAGGAAGAAGGAGGCTTACATAAGGTTGAGGAAACAAGGTTCAGACAGAGCAGTGGAGGGATACAGGATAGCCAGAAGGGACCTGAAGAAAGGGATTAGGAGAGCTAAGAGAGGGCATGAAAAATCCCTGGCGGATAGGATCAAGGATAACCCCAAGGCATTCTATGCGTATGTGAGAAACCTGAGAATGACGAGAACGAGGGTAGGTCCGATCAAGGACAGTGGTGGGAGACTGTGTATTGAGTCGGAAGAGATAGGAGAGGTCTTGAACAAGTACTTCTCTTCAGTATTTACGAACGAGAGGGACCGTATTGTTGAAGAGGAGAGTGTGAAACGGACTGATAAGCTAGAAGAGATACCTGTTAGGAAGGAAGATGTGTTGGACATTTTGAACAACTTGAGGATAGACAAGTCCCCCGGGCCTGACGGGATATATCCTAGGATTATGTGGGAAGCAAGAGAGGAAATTGCAGTACCGTTGGCAATGATCTTCTCGTCTTCACTGGCAACTGGGGTGGTACCAGGGGACTGGAGAGTAGCGAATGTTGTGCCCCTGTTCAAAAAAGGGAATAGGGATAACCCCGGGAATTACAGGCCAGTTAGTCTTACTTCTGTGGTAGGCAAAGTAATGGAAAGGGTACTGAGGGATAGGATTTACGAGTATCTGGAAAGACACTGCTTGATTAGGGACAGCCAGCACGGATTTGTGAAGGGTAGGTCTTGCCTTACAAGTCTTATTGAATTCTTCGAGGAGGTGACCAAGCATGTGGATGAGGGTAGAGCAGTGGATGTAGTATACATGGATTTTAGTAAGGCATTTGATAAGGTTCCCCATGGTAGGCTTATGCGGAAAGTCAGGAGGCATGGGATAGAGGGAAATTTGGCCAATTGGATAGAAAACTGGCTAACCGGTCGAAGTCAGAGAGTGGTGGTAGATAGTAAATATTCAGCATGGAGTCCAGTTACAAGTGGAGTTCCGCAGGGATCAGTTCTGGGTCCTCTGCTGTTTGTAATTTTTATTAATGACTTAGAGGAGGGAGTCGAAGGGTGGGTCAGTAAATTTGCAGATGATACAAAGATAGGTGGAGTTGTGGACAGTGAGGAGGGCTGTTGTCGGCTGCAGAGGGACTTAGATATGATGCAGAGCTGGGCTGAGGAGTGGCAGATGGAGTTCAACCCTGCCAAGTGTGAGGTTGTCCATTTTGGAAGAACAAATAAGAATGCGGAATACAGGGTTAATGGTAGGGTTCTTGGTCAGGTGGAGGAACAGAGGGATCTTGGGGTCTATGTACATAGATCTTTGAAGGTTGCCACTCAGGTGGATAGAGTTTGTCAGAAGGCCTATGGAGTATTATCGTTCATTAGCAGAGGGATTGAATTCAAGAGTCGTGAGGTGATGTTGCAGCTGTACAGGACTTTGGTTAGGCCACATTTGGAGTACTGTGTGCAGTTCTGGTCGCCTCACTTTAGGAAAGATGTGGAAGCTTTGGAGAGGGTGCAGAGAAGATTTACCAGGATGTTGCCTGGAATGGAGAGTAGGTCGTACGAGGATAGGTTGAGAGTTCTCGGCCTTTTCTCGTTGGAACGGCGAAGGATGAGGGGTGACTTGATCGAGGTTTATAAGATGATCAGAGGAATAGATAGAGTAGACAGTCAGAAACTTTTTCCCCGGGTACAACAGAGTGTTACAAGGGGACATAAATTTAAGGTGAAGGGTGGAAGGTATAGGGGAGATGTCAGGGGTGGGTTCTTTACCCAGAGAGTGGTGGGGGCATGGAATGCGCTGCCCGAGGGAGTGGTAGAGTCAGATTCATTGGCGACCTTTAAGCGGCATTTGGATAGGTACATGGATGGGTGCTTAATCTAGGATAGAAGTTCGGCACAACATCGTGGGCCGAAGGGCCTGTTCTGTGCTGTATTGTTCTATGTTCTATGTTCTATTTAGAGGGGTTTGGGGCAAATGCTGACAAATGGGAATAGATTAGGATATCTGTTTAGCATGGACGAGTTAGACAGAAGAGTCTGTTTCCGTGCTGTATATCTCCATGATTCTGTGACATTTTAAAAGCTACCAGCCAGCACTTGAGTGTCTCAAAGCCAGGAGTATCACTGTTGATTACCCCCACCCAACCAGGTCTGAAACCAGGTAGAAAGTGGCTCCATGATTCAGACATGCCTCCCTTGATGTTCTCCTGAAACACCTTAATCCTTGGATTCATTCGGTGCCTATTGTACATTGAGGGGGAGGAGTGGCAAGAGTGATTTATTCAGGGATTATCATCTCAGGAACTCTGTCTCGCTCTGCTCGGGCCCTAATTTCTTCTATCAAATCAGGCCAAGGTGTTTTTCCCAGATCTGTGCAATTGTTCAGAGCCCTCATGGTCTTAGACAATAGACAATAGACAATAGATGCAGGAGTAGGCCATTCAGCCCTTCGAGCCTGCACCGCCATTCAATATGATCATGGCTGATCATTCCCAATCAGTATCCTGTTCCAGCCTTGTCTCCATAACCCTTGACTCCACAATCTTTAAGAGCTCTATCCAATTCTTTCTTAAATGAATCCAGAGACTGGGCCTCCACTGCCCTCTGGGGCAGAGCATTCCACACAGCCACCACTCTCTGGGTGAAGTAGTTTCTCCTCATCTCTGTCCTAAATGGTCTACCCCGTATTTTTAAGTTGTGTCCTCTGGTTCGGCACTCCCCCATCAGCGGAAATATGTTTCCTCCTGCCAGAGTGTCCAATCCTTTCATAATCCTATACGTTTCAATCAGATCCCCTCTCAGTCTTCTAAACTTGGACTATCAGAGTATGTTCAAGTTCACTGAAGCAAACTAGAAAAGCAGTCAGTAGACTTTGCTTAAGCTCAGCTGCAAAGTAAAGATTAAAGAGCCTTAATCACTTTGGCTGCACAGGTCTCAATGCTAGAACTAAGTAACGATCACAAACAGCACTTTGTATTACATTAGTGTGGAATCTTTTAATCTATAAAACTCTCTGTTTAGTTCTGTTTCTCCCATAGTCAGACCTGAGGGTTGTGTTGGCACTGTCTGTGCTCACACAGGCATCATGTGAAGCTGTTCTTGGATCACTGGGCTCTAGCCCCTTCTGCACTCTGGGAAGGTCACGACTTTGGAAGTACTGCCTTCAGATAGATGTATGGGTTTGGAGAGTATTTGGGCATGACTTTGATCTGATCAGTTTCCTAGCTGACTTAGTCATTTCAGAAGTGAGCCTTCCACAATCCCCAAGCATTTTAATCCTGATGCCTTCAGTTACCGAGACACTAAGTTCTGGAATACCCTCCCTGCACCACTCCACTCCTCTCTTTACACTTCAAAGAGATTCACGAAAACATAGCACTTTGACAGTGCTTTTCCTTTATTCATTGGAGAAGGACATCTCTGGCTAGGCCTGCGTTTATTGCCCATTCCTAATTGCCCAGAGGGCAGTTAAGAGTCAACCACGTTGCGGTGGCTCTGGAGTCACATGTAGGCCAGGTCAGAAAAGGATGGCAGTTTTCTTATCTAAAGGGCATTAGTAAACCAGATGGGTTTTCCTGACAATTGGCAATGGATTCAGGGTTATCATTAGACTCTTAATTCCAAATACTTATTAAATTCAATCATTTGCTGTGGCAGGATTCGAACCCCAGTCCCCACAACAATACCTATGTCACTGGATTAACAATCAAGCAATAATAACACTAAGCCATTGCCTTTTGCTTATTTGAATTGCTTTACTATTTCCTTAAGTGGCTCGGTGCCAGACTCTGTCTTCAACTGTTGCTCTGAGGTACCATATGAATACATAATTAATTGCAGGTATCATGGCTTGGCCTGTTTGAGGAAAATGCTGAGCTTTCCCACACCCTCTGAGTCACATCTATCTGCGGTGACAGTGTATAGCTGTAAGGGTTATGGGCAGAGCATGTTCAAAATGCCCACAGGCAGATATCACAGCTGAAAGATTACATGGCACAGCTAAGGATCTACTTGCTGGGTCCAAAGGACAGCCCTGAGGCAAGATGCTGTTACAACATACTGCCGAGTACCAGGTTCACAAGTGTATAGCTCAATCTTAAATGGCTCTGTCAACAGTTAGTGAGTGCTATGTGGACATTCCTTACATGCATTCAGTTGGCATCATTAAATTCTCTTGTTTCCTTTAAAGGATCACTAATGCAGTATTTGTCATCAGTTAGCCAACATCATCAGTCTCCACCCACTGCAAATCCCCCCTTTAGACTCTTTACCCTGATCCTTAGGGCGATTGACCCTCTCCTGCACTGGGGCTTGCCTTCATGTCCTTCATGATCTGTCTGAAATCAGTAGGCCCAACTGGATTCCATCTACCACTCCCCTCCTTGAGAAGAAAAATGCATTAAATGGGTAGGTTATACCAAAGATCTTGCTGAGTCAGGGAATTTCCTAACTCAATGAACTCACCTTGGTAATGAAAATCTGTTTTATAGGCATCTTACAGGGATCTGAGTGGTCTGGGCTATGGCAAGATGTCTTGTAGAACCATGTGGACAGTTCCATCTTGACGTCAGGAGCAAATCGTTTATGCTTTTTACAAGTAGAATGTCAAGATTCTCACTATGCAGTAGTGAGTTGCTGATTGACAGCCATCATTGCTTGTTCACAGTCCTAATTGCCTCATTAATATTCAACCTCCTATCTAACCAAACTTGCCGAACAAATTCGAGGCAAGGAAAACTCGACAGGGAATCCAGAGTGAGCAGCTGGTGGATTCAGCTCACTGCTTGCTCCGAGTGACCTCCGTGTTGGAGACTGGGGACCAACATCTCAGGCACATTGCCTGCATCTGTGGAAATTGGCATCTGACACGTACCAACCTCGAAGAACCCTCATCTCTGAACCAAGTATGTGACAAAGCTGCACTTCAATGCTGCACTATCTTTGTAGTGCTGCAACAAGACACTTTGCACTCAGATCACACATTCCTTGTGGACTGACAAGACTGCATCTCCAGATGCTTCTTTTGCTCTAATAACTCTTACTCACTCTGTGCCTATCTGGATGCTCGCAGCATTATTGCCGTTCATTTTGATCCCTCAGCTAGAGAGAGCCAACTCATTTTGCTGCAGTCCTCAGTCACATCAAAGAGAGTAGCCTTCATCCAAGTGACCTCAGCACAGTTAGCCAAGAGCAGTCTCCGATATATGTCCGGGCAGTCAGAGTCAAGTTTTTCTGCTCATGAGGGTTGAGGAGCCGAGGGTTGAGGGCAGTCAACCTTTCATCTTGAGTCTTTCTAATCTATTGAGAGTTTTTCCCTACTCAAACAAAAGTGAGGTAGGTATTTTGGGAGATTAAAGTGAATGGCGCAGCTGTTACTGTATGTGCAGATCAGGAAGTGTCCCAAGGGAGTGCAGAGGGCATTGCTGTCAAGGGCAAAGGCGGCTGAGAGTGAGTGAGGAAAGATATTGCAGACAATAATGAATGTGTCAGAGAATGAGGCCTTAGTGGGAGATGGCTACAGTTGCAGAGACAGTGAGTTTGAGCTATCAAAGAAAGTTTCCAGGTCCTTGCTTGCAAACCGGGTATCAATGTACCCTTGTCTACAATGTCCAAATTACATTTCAGCAACTATGCTGGGCATTTCTGAATGGACAGTGCTTGTTGATGTGCACAATGAGTTTGTAAAGATGACACGGTTTGAAGGGATGTCGTGTTTCAGTGAAATTCCACTGAGTGGTGAATTATTCTGGAAATGCAGTGTAGTAAGACAGGGTGGAAATCAGGCCGTGAGAGACTCCATTTGTATCTAGTAGGTGATTAATGAAGTGAGTTTGGTAAGATAGTAAGAAAAAACTCACTAGGCCTCAATGTGACAAATGCAATGCATCGCAGACTTAATTTTTAAAAAATACAGTTCAGCTCATTATCTCCACATCTACCCTATCCGATTCAATCATCAGTTTAAAAATATCAATCAGGTCTGCTCTAAATATATTCTGAACAAAATGTGCCCCCACTCTTTCACTGTAGCTGTATTTTCTCAATTTAAGTAACATCCTTTTTTCACCATGCTTCGATATACTTTACATCGGACGTGCACATTACTGTAAATGCAGCCTGACCAACGTTATACACAAATTTAACATAACTTTAATACTTTGGAATTAGAGTCCCTGAGAAATAAATCCATGTACTCTGTTCAAATTTTAATGCCTTTGCTCACGTGTGATACTGTTTAATTAGCTTTAAATTAAGATCTTCACTGTATTCTTTTTTAACTGCAATTCAGCTACTTACTTTCTAAAGCATTGTTTTTGTTTTTCCGAACAAACTGCATCACCTCACAATTTACCTATGTTAACAGTCATTCACCACTTAACTGCACAGTCTGCATGTTTTTGCATGCTTCCCTGGTTCTCTCTCTCTCTGCTCATTTTATACAGGATGGCTATAATTTACAAACATTAGAAAGGAGAGTAGGTCATCCTGCCCCTTGATCCTTCTCCTCCATTCAATCCTATTGTGCTACCCTGTACCTCAATACACTTTATGCATCTTTGCTTCATATCCTTTGAATCACTTTGCTAAAAAAAATCTGCAAATCTATCCGACTTCCAAAAATGTCCATTTGTTATACAGTATCTCAATGCAGCCATTTTCAGTCCTTCTCTGCCACCATTCATTCCCCTCTGCCTGTTTGGTTGCTGGACTCATTTAAAGCTAACCAGACCTGCTAATACCCAATATATTTTCCCTGAAGCAATGGTGCTTACAGATGTTTGGATGCACTTTATCATGCTCTAGGTTTGCAGGAGGGGTATTGCTAAAAAAACGTTACAGTGCCATGCCCACTAACTACCCATCATCCACTGCTTCCAACCTAATTATACAAGTGGTAGATGAAGGGTCAGACAGAATACCTATCTGGGGGACGATTGAGTTCATTAGGCAATTATCAGTAGCCTAAAGGCATGACCTTGTAGTTGCTGGGGTTTAAACAGAGGGAGAGAGCCATGTTAAATGGCTAGCTGGACAACCTCCACTGAGTGAACTGGTAGTGGGCAAGCAGGTGTGATGTCTCCTTAACTAGCCCAATGGGCACCCCTCAGGTCTTCCCTTGCCCATTCCCATTCATCCAATCCTGTCTACCTCAGCCCCTCTTAATCCGCCTTTGCTAGGGCCAGGCAACAGATCCTCAGCTTAATCCAATTAATGGCTTGAGGGCTGTGAAAGACCAATTTAGCAAAATCATGGAACAGGAATGAGCTGGCCCCCTTGATTTTATCACTAGGGTAGGGGAGGATGGTGACCTTAGTACCCTGAAAATCCAAGAAAATGAGTTATAGGCTGGAAAACTAAATATTTCTTTTAGTACGCCTTGCATTATAGCACTAGGTCAGTGGGAAACACTACACTGAAGATGCTACATTAATTACCTGTTGTTTGAAATGACAATATGGAAGATTCTTGTTTTTCCCTTCTTTCAGAAATGTTCTTATTTTTACATCAGTACAGAGCAGAACAGAAGTGGACACCAATTCCCACGACAATTATCAGTTGCAAGATTAGCAATATTGTGAAAACTAGTGGATCTTGGTCATTTATTATTTCATGGGCTAGCCCTGGAACTGTGAAGCCCTTAGACAGAGCAATGCTGTGGCCTGGATGACTGATAGCTTTTGATTTGTGAACACTATAAACCTCTAAAGTTGCAGTGTTAGTAAGTGAGAAAGATATAAAATGTGGCATTTGTGTTGATAATTTTGTAGAATTAGGTTCCCTGCTAATCAAAATGTTTGCTGACCCAATCTCTAATATCCCTGGACGTCGTTCCTAAGCTTTTTTTAAAAAAAGCCTTCCAAGAGGAAATTGAGCACATTTCATTAAAAGGACCTAAATGCTCCAAGGAATTCTTGTTTTTTTTACCAAACTGCTGAAATGCACTGTACCATTTTAGAAACTCTTCAGGGGATTCGTGTATGCTCACCTTTCCTACTAACTAAGAAATTATAAATGATTTTCAAGGCTAAATTAAACAAAAATAAATCAGAATGGTCAAATCATAAATACAGGATAATAGCACAGTCCATATGTTACTGTGTCTCAATTGTAAGCACTTTTTAAATATTTCTGTTTTGAGTTCACCCATTTTTATAAAACATTCTGCTACTTGGAATGGTTTGATTTTTCTAATCAGCAGTATGGCCCAGAGTCACAAAGACCTATATGGTAACATAGTGCTATGGAAGAACTTCAGCTCAATCAGGAGGAAGGTATATGTTTATAAGCATATTTAAATGCTCATGAGCGAAACCTCTCAGACACTTAAAAACAGAACAAAATGAAAATGGGGCCTGTGACTCTGTAACCTTTTATACCCCGGTGAATGCATGCTAACAGCCTGTGCAAAATTAATCACACAACAATGATTATTCTGGATTGAGCTGATGTGATTGAACCAAAGTTATATAAATCAAAGCATAAAAATAAATTTTAAATCATTAGTCAGGGCATGTTGAAGTAGCATTTAAGTTCCAAACAGGCATTTTAAATTAAGACCTCCTAACATTGAAAAAAAAATCACTGCATTACTTGTTTTGTGTCTTAATCATAAGCTTTATGATGGTTACTTTGTAGACTACAATTATTTCTTATAGCTACTACATAGCAGAAAATATGTTGCTATGCTGATGACACTCTAATCAATCCTTTTGTACTCACTTTCTTGTGCAGTAGTCATATGTGAGACATGACATATTATTATAGAAACGTGAAAAAAAAAGAAATGTAATTGTAAAAGAAAATAAAATGACGATAAAATGAATAGGTATGGTTTAAACCTTCCCTGCTTTCAGTTCTGCAGCAGCATGGAGAAGTCAGAAAAGTCAGGCTGAGGGTGGCTCTGCACTCCAGCAACAAACTAGTTCAGCATGTCAATGTGAAGAGGACCAGTGTGAAGCATACATGACATTGTAGGATGTTGGGAGGATTGGGGGTCAGTTTCATAGAAATGTTTTATAAATGTATTAATACCGGTACCAAGAAAGAATACTTTTAATCACTGGAATGGTAGTAACAAGGAAGACATGTCATTGCCAAAACAATTAATTGTCAAATCATCTATTTATTTTAAGCTGCATGACAGTCTTGGAAAATATTGCAAAGGTTGTATTTTTTGTAATAATTTGATTTCTTGCTTTTCTTTCTGAAAAAAAAAGTCAAAAATCCTCAGTTATGCTATTAACCAATTTTAGGTAGTGAAGACATTTCAAAATATTTTCGCATAGATGAGATGCTGTTTCCCAAATAAAACTGCCTGCTACAGTCATCAAAAGCACAATAAAATTTAACTTGTATTAGAAAAGAAAAAACAGAATATTAATATTCTTCAATCTACAAAGAGGTTAAAATATAAGGAGGTGAGCATCAATGAATGAATAAGATAGAATTCTAAAATGTGTGCTCTAGTGAAGGAAGAAAAGAGAACAAAAGACAATGCAAATGGTAAGTTTTTGCAATGACAGTCACAAACTAGACAGAATTTCAAGATTGCCTCTGAAGTAACAGCCTTAACTCAGTGATATTTCTTATGCCTCTAAAACAGAACATCTTTGGCCTCAAGCTAGACCTGAGAGACTTGAGCAATAATCCAGACTGACACTTCAAACTGAAGAAGCATTGTTTTGATGGATATGCCAATGAGAGATTAATCAAAGGCCTGGCCTTCCCTCTCAGATTGTCATGAAATATCCCATGACCCTTTTCCAAAAATGATCAGGACACTCTCCCAGTAGTCTAGTCAATTTTTATTCCTAAACTAACAACATAAAAGAACAGGATATCATCTGATCATGTTTATTATTGCCAACAGTGAACTAGCTATTGATTGCCATGTTTTCCTGCATTACAAAACTGATAATATTTCAAAAGTATTTCATTGTCTATAAGGTTCTTAAGGACATTCAAGAATTGTGAAAAATGCTACATCAATGCAAGGTCTTCCTTTTTAAATGATTAATTATTGAATTAAGACTATTAACATTCAATGAAATTAGAGTTCCTGATGATCATCGCTCTAAGGTAAATCTCTTCCGATGAATTTAACTGTGGTTCAAAGATTTTACAATGTCCATAATATAAGAAATCAACAGATACAACTCAAATGTATTATTATAACAGGCTATTATTATCAAAGGGATTTACTGTTTTTACATATTGTTCTTAGTATGTTCTAAAATAAAAACTCTTATCAAATATTACAGAGGACTAAAGTGTTACTTGACAACTTGAATTGTCCATTAGTCATTTGATGCAAGGTTATAATTTACCATAACCTGCATGAAATCTCTAAGTGCTAATCTTCATTTTTAGAACTTTAGTTGTAAAACATTATATAAATTCATCCTTTCTCACTCATGATCCCTTCAGTAACTTACGAAACTGTGTGGCTATTTGAGAACAATCGGAAACACAATTCCAGCCAGTTATGTTAGATGCAAGTTAGTACAATCCTTTTGACATAATGTATACTTCAATTTTCAATTACTGACCAAAAAAGCAAGTCATGCGTGAGCAGTATTTTCCAGTTGTAAATAAAAAGAAAATAGCTTTTATACCACTTATTGTTTAATTATTCAATATTCACTATTCCAAAACATTGGAATCGGTAACATTGCAAATAGTTTAGATGTCATGTGTCCATGTTTGTTACAAGCAAATCTATTCTCCGAGGCACTTTGGACTGAATAGTGAAAGAAAAATAAACCAGGGATCAGATTTTAAGTGCAAAACAAAGCACATTGTCCACTCCTCCTAAAATCGGAAGGTTTACATTTTCAAGCCCCACAAAATTGTTTCAATTGAATTAACTGGAAAGGTTTCTCAATTTACAATATAAATGAGATTATGAAAATTGATTATGAAATGCTTTATATAAATCGGATGAATAATGTGCAATCACTCCAACAATCAACTGAAGAACTGGCTCAGTGTTATGGCATAACGAGGTGGAATTCCATCTTGCCAACTGTTACCAGTAGACTAGAACTAATCTTTGACAAGACAAACGGTATCAGCTACTGTACCAACCCAAATTAACAGAGCTAAACTCAAGGTTACTTTTCTGGCATTGTTTTGTTAGTAATACTAAAAATAGTACAACATCAGGTAAATGTATATTCAGATGTAATTGATAGGTAAACACAAATTCTGATAATAAATCACACTAATGCTTAGCAAACTATAAAATTAATGGCAACTGTGAACACTTTATCATGCTGTGCTGAATCAAGAATATTCAGATCATTAATGAAAGATATGGAAACTATCAAACATCCTAAAATACTGAACAAAGTAAAATAAACTACATATTGGATTTGTTTCACTAGCATGACCTAGAGAGGTAATATAACAGCTAAGTCACTAAATAATCATAGGAAAACTTGGAAGTATGGATTTCAGTTATCATTAGAGAGGTAGAAGATAATTGGAATTTCTCCCAAAAAGTATGGTGAGGAACACAAGTCATCATAAAATGGGAGCACATTGTCACCATCCATCTGAACATGCTCAAGGACATTTATCACACTCAGCTGAATGGTGGTGTCACTGGTTTAAGAGTTATAGAAACAACTTCTGCCACTTTGTATCCTATTCAGGCTAGGCATTGAATATTTGGTACATGAGTTTCTGACTACATGCTTGGCCTTTAACATCTTCCAGCAGCTGTCACCGTCAACCCTGAATTCCCATTTCATTGGCTGTTGCATATTATGAAAAAACACTGCTGGTTATTTCTTAGCTGTTTGCCCAAATGATGCTTAAATTATTAATTCGACATCAGTGTAATCATACACGTGCAATGCCACTAAATATATCTAGTCTGACAGATAATACAGATAGAATAAAGAACAGCACATGGATTCCAGTGGTTCAAGAAGGTAGCTCACCACCACCTTCAAAGGGCAACTAGAGTTGGGCAATAATTCTGGTCTAGGTAGTGATGACCACGTCCCCTCAATGGATAAGAAAGAGTATAGTGTTTTCTGGTAAACTTCACAGAATATCCTGAATTTCAATGACGTATCCAACAAGAGTGACTGAGCCACCATCAATACATTCAAAACAAACAGAATTACGAAAACAATCAAAAACTTGGATTGGCTACTTGTAAGTTCTGCTGACCTGTTAACTATTGCACACACAAAAATGAAAGCTCATTCTGATAATGTAGCTTTTTAGTTAATCAGTTAAAACCTGAAACCTTACTGTCAGAATACTTCAATCATTATTTTGGTTTATTAATCATTCATTCCACCAGATCTTGTGTTACCAGTTGAAATTGATATGACTGATTCACTACAGTGCAGTCCTAAGTTAATAGGTTACAGCATCCATAACTTTAGCATTAGAAGCATCATTTTGGTGCCAAAATGGCATATGCATTGTGCATATAATCATTTGGAGCAGAGTATTTAAAAGGATCATGAATTACTAGTTACTGATTGATTTCTTTTGTAAGTTGTTAATTAGTTGAAATGCATGGAAGTTTGTACAGCAACATTAAGTTTAGAAGGAATGGAATGTTCAACTTTCAAATGTTCTAATCACACTCCATGCCTTCAAAGATGGCTGCTGTTATTTGTATGTTGTCAGTTCTGTAGCAAGGCAAGTACGGGTCATAGAGAGAAGGACAAACAGTCAAAGCGGGAGAAGTTTGAGAGAAGAGCTCTTAATAGGAGGTCACATGTCTTTAGGGAGCAAGACTCTTATTGCAAGGCTCTCATTTGACAAGGTGCCACATAAAATACAGATAGAGAAGGTTAAATCCGTGGAGGTTAAGGGTAGAGGTTTGGATTGAGGATTGGCTGACTGACAGAAAGTAGAAAGTTGGGGAAAATGGGCCCTTCCCTGGATGGCAAACTGTAACCATTGGGGTGCTGTAGGGTTCAATTCTCAGACCTTAGCTATTTCCAATCTTTATAAATTATTTGCAAGCAGGGACAAAATTTGTAGATCTTACTAAAATAGGTGGCAAAGCAGGCTGCAATGAGGAGATAAACAGTGAATGGATGTTGATAGGCAAGGAAAATGGGCCAGAATTTGGTAGATGGAGTTTAATGTGGTCAAGTGTGAGGTTGTCCATTTTAGCTGGAAAAATAAAAGCAAATTATTATTTAAATGGAAAGCAGATTCAAAGTGCATCAGTCTAGATCTGGGTGTCTTGGTACATGAATCACAGAAAGTGGGTATGTAAGTGTAGCATTTAATAAGAAAGCAAATGGAATCTTGACATTTATTGAAAAAGGACTGGATTATAGAAGTAAAAAAGTGTTGTTACAATTATATAAGGTATTGGTGAAACCACACCTGGTGTATTGTGTCCAGTTTTGGGTCTCCTCGCTTGAGGAAGGATGTGATGGCACTGGAGGCATTTCGGAGGAGGTTCCAGGGATGAAAGGGCTGTTGTACGAAGAATGGTTGAATAGCATAGGCTTGTACTGGCTGGAGTTCAGAAAAGGTGGGTGAACCTGATTAAGGTATATAAAATGCTAAAGGACATTAATAAGGTGGTTGTTGAACAGATGTGGGACAGTCTTGAACAAGCAATCATAGACACAGAGTGAGGGAGGTAGGTTCAGAACTCAGATGAGGGCAAACTATTTCTCTCAGAGGATTGTGAATCTGTGGAACTCACTGTCCCAGCATCCAGTAAAGGCAAACTCAAATCAACAGATTCAAGAAAGAAAGAGATATGTTTATGATGTAAAACAGGATAAAGGGTTAGGCATTAAAGTAGATTTGAGACCAGGATAAGATCAGCCATGATCAAATTAAATGGCAGAGTGGATTCAAAGACTATTTCCACTCCTATGTTCCAAACTCTGGGAAGTACAGCATGTGCACTGCCTTTATTTCACTGAGTGAATGCTTGCAGAAGTCTTCCATTTGTTGCCATCAGAACTCCAGCCTCCAGTCGGGTGAGGACAAAACTGCCAGTGGTTGTAAAGGTGATCAAGGAGCTGAATATTTTCGCTAAACAAATTCCAGGCTGGAATAATTGATACCTTCAAGGTATTTTAGTTTGCCATCAATTGTCAATTTTAGCGCAAGGACTTGGGAAAACATTTCATTCACTCTCTCAAGATAAAAGTAGTAACTGGAAGAAAGACATGCTTTCATCAGCATAACGGATCTTTCCATGATGCAGGGTGCCATTGACTACATACATTGCTGTGTGGGTATTGCATATGGATTCAGAGTTACGCCACAACCTCAAAGGGTTCCAATCTTGCAATGCTGTTACTCAGCACATCATGTAGGAAAATATCACCACCCTGGTAATCAGTCAGGTTGTTCTAATTCTGTGCAAGTTCATGTACCACAATTATTTGAGTTACCACAACAAAGCAGAGGATGCCTCTTGGGTGACCAGGTCTATTCACTGACCACAGGACTTATTAGACTTCTTACAGTTTGGAAACAGGCCCTTCGGCCCAACAAGTCCACACCAACCCTACGAAGAGTAACTCACCCAGACCCATTTCCCTCTAACTAATGCACATAACACTAGGGCAATTTAGCATGGCCATCTTTGGACTGTGGGAGGAAATTGGAGCACCCGGAGGAAACCCACGCAGACATGGGGAGAACGTGCAAACTCCACACAGACAGTCACCCAAGACTGGAATCGAACCTGAGTCCCTGGCACTGTGAGGCAGCAGTGTTAACCACTATGCCATCATGTGCAACCTAAACACATGTGGATACCCCTGTGTGAACGTTATGGAGCAGCTCAGTGGATGCTTAAACAATGCTTTATTACCTGAAACATTAATCTGCACAGTCTTGCCAAGAAACAGATCTTGCCAGCAGGTCTATAGCAAGCAGCTGAGGTGGTAGATGAAGTGGAAGAAGAGAAGGAGCAGGAGAGATTAATGAGAGTAGCAACAACATCGGTCCTTTCAGACCAGGCATTGTCCATGACTGATTCATCTGATAGTGGTACCGATGAAAGCAATAACAGTGCCAAGCCTGACTTTCTATCTGTTACCAACCATCACAGGATCCTTTTGGTCACAATGGTGAAATTCACCTAACTTAACTCCTCGTACAACATCATTGAACTTTTTGCTACCAAAGCCAAGGAGAGGAATCATAGGTCCTGGTACTGTTTGTGCTTCTGAGCCTTTTACCACAACTGCTCACAACCTTAGGCTGCCTGAAATTTGGAACCACACTCACAGCATTTTATCTTTGTCTTTGGCGAGTGGGCATCACTGGCTAGGCCAACATTAATTATCCATCCTCAGTTTTCCTGGAGAAGTTGGTGATGAGCTGCCTTTGTTAAGATTTTAGACCTGGGGGATGTAGCCACTTAGGAGTGGAGTTCCATGATTTTTGAGCCTGTGGCAGTGCAGGATATAAACCCAAGTCCAGATGGTGTGAAGCTTGGAGGAGATCTTGTTGGTGATAGCTTTGCCAAACATTTACTGCCTTTGATCTTCTAGGTTGTAAAACTTGCAGGTTTGGAAGGAGCTATCACAAAAGCCTTGAGGAGCTAATGCAGAGCACCTTGGAAATTGTGCACACTGCTGCAATTGTGGAGCAGTGGTGAAGGGAGTGAATGGTGAAGTTGCTAGATGGGGTGCTAATCAAGCAAGCTGCTTTATTCTGGGTGTTGTCAGGCTTATTGAGTGTTGATAGAGCTACACCAATCCAGGTAAGTGGAGAATATTCCATCACATGTCTAACTTGGGTTTAATGGATAGTGGATGCACTGGGGAGACAGGAGTTGAGTTAATCATCACAAGTTCATAGTCACAGAATAGTATAGCATGGAAAGTTGCCACTCGGCTCATTGTGCCTGTGCTGGTGGTCATCACCTATCTAGTCTCATCTCATTTCTCATGACTTGGTCCAGGACTTGACCTGCTAACACATATCAACGGTTCATTTGTTTTAATGTTATAATGGTTTCTGCCCATACCATCTTTCAGGCAGTGAATTCTAGATACCCCCCGCCCCGAGCCTCTTGTTGAAAAAAAAGAAT
Source organism: Chiloscyllium punctatum (assembly GCF_047496795.1). Taxonomy (NCBI): domain Eukaryota; kingdom Metazoa; phylum Chordata; class Chondrichthyes; order Orectolobiformes; family Hemiscylliidae; genus Chiloscyllium; species Chiloscyllium punctatum. The sequence goes on along the minus strand of NC_092749.1, from coordinate 66,447,197 downwards.
TCTCCTTAAATCCCCTCTACATCTCCTACCACTTACCTTAAATCAATGTCCCCTGGTATTTGACTCCTCTGCTAATGGGAGTAGTTTATTCATAGCAACCTTATATATACCCCTCATAATTTTGTGCACTTCAGTCAAGTACTCACTCCAGTCTTCCTTTCTCCAAGGAAAACAACCCCAGTCTATGTAGCCCCTGACCTGCTCATAAAGCCATACAACTGATATGGCTGTTCAAATTCAGTTTCTGGTCAATGGTAATAGCAGTGAATTCAGCAACAGCAATGCCATTGAATGCCAAGTAATGGTGGTTAGGTTCTGACTTGTGGTCATTGCCTGCCTAGCAATTGTATGACACTTATTAGCCCAAGCCTGGATATTGTCCAGGTCTTATGCATCTGAATGTGGATTACTTCAATGTCTAAGGAGTCACAAATGATGCTGAAGATTGTGCAATCATTAGCGAATATCCAACTTTATGATGGAGGGAAGGTCTTTGATGGAGTAGTTAATGATGCTTGCCTAGAAGACTAATTTGAGAGATTCCTGCACAGACGTCCTGAGGTCATTGACCTCTAAACATTACAATCATCATCTTTATAGTCAGATACCCCAAACAATGGAGAGTTTCTCCTGATTTATAGTTATTTTTTGATACCATGTGAAATTGATCAGATTGGCATCTCTGATGTTGGGAACATCAGAAGGTGGTTGTGAACTATTTTAGTAGGTTCTCACAAACCACTTCACTTTTGTGTTCCAGTCCTCTATTTGTAAAGTCCATTATAAGCACAGATATCAGTAACAATGGTAAAGATACCATTATTACTTCAGCTTTGTAATGATAACTTGGTCATTCATATTACTAACCAGATCAGTTACTTTGAACCTGGCCTAATGCAATATCTGGACAGCAGCATTCAAAAAGATTGAACCTCCCAAAAACTGCAAACAACTAACCCATGTACAAATGTGAAATAATGTTGATATAGTCTGTTGATGCATGATTTCTGGTTTCACTTATAAGTTTAAAATAGAAACCGTTCCAGTAAATTAACACCAATCAGTTCACCGACAATATTATGCCATCTCTATGCACACAAGTAGGCTTTGTAACTCACAGGGTGGAAATTGAAATTTCACAGTTTAGAAATGTTAAAGTTGCAAGTTTTGAGAAGATTTGCAGTTCAGGTTGAGGTTCTAGATGTAAGTTTGCTCGCTGAGCTGGAAGGTTCATTTTCATACATTTCGTCACCTTACTAGGTAACATCATCAGTGAGCTTCCAGTGAAGCACTGGAGGCTCACTGATGATGTTACCTAGTAGGGTGACAAAATATCTGAAAATGAACATTCCAGCTCAGCGAGCAAACTTTCATTCATTTAAAAATTTCTTTGAGAGGTCAAGAGGCGCCACGCTAAAGATATCAGATTGCCATAAAAGTCTAACAGTTTCAATGGTACCTTTTAAGGAAGATTAATCATATTTACCCAGTCTTGGCCTAGATGTGATTCATTTGCAAGTGCATGAAGCAAGTTGAGAGTGGTTTGGTGCTGTCCAAGCCTGGACCTTCTGAAGGCATGGGATTGGGTTAGGGCATAATTAGCGCTGATTTCACTCCCTTCTCCTAGGGCCTCGTCATTGGCACCATTTGCACCCACTCTCCTGGACTCCAATGCTGTGTCAGAGCATTTTAGAGCCTGATATCTCCACCATTTGTAAATATAATTCTGACCAGACATTTGGCCCTCTCTAATGATTTTATCCCCCTGCTCATGCACACAGCTAGTAGACAGAGCACTTAACATTGGCTGCAGTGCATAGCCACATAAAACAATAGTCAAAAGGAAGTTTGCATTTTCATATTTCTAGATACTTCATAATCAACCAAGATGTTATTTCACACCTCTAGAGCAGGTGGGCTTTGAAATTAGACCTCCTAATTCAGAGGTAATGACACTACTACTGCGCTCCAAGAGTCTTTCTATTAAGGAAGAATTTATATTTATGCAGCAACTTTAATGACCTTGGGGAGTCCCAAAGTGAATTATAGCCAAGGAATTTTGTTTTGTTCTTTTTATATGTCAACCTATTCAATAATACCCTGAACTTCAAGTGGATTTGAACCCAGATATTTCAGCTCAGAGGGAGGGACACTGCCACTGTACTACAAGAGCCCTGAATAACTTAAAGTTTCTGCACATTTTCTCATCAACTTGCTCTGAGATGTTATTTGACAGCAGGTGGGACTTGAAACCAGGCCTCCTGGCTCAGAGGTAGGACACTATCAATGCAACACAACAACCCTTTACCAATGAATATTTCTATCTCCTTGCATTTTATACCATGCACCTGAGTGCTGTTATCATATCACTCAATTGAAGGTCCACAGATGAGACCTATATTAATGCAGTCACAATTTCCACCTCCAGTCTTTGCCAATTATTCATAATTTTTATCTTATAAAAGACTGGTGACTCACAATGTAAAAGTCTTTTGATAAAAGTCTTTATTGGACAACTGCCATTGTTCAGTGACAGCTTTTTAAATTCTTTATAAACAATAGTTTTAAAAAGTGACAACAAAAAGAAGAGAATGATACAAAGCTGCTTCATCTACAAGCTACCTAAATTCAAAGGCACCTTCACTCCACTGTCAAAACCTCATTTTATTCTTTCTTGGCAACATACCTGGCCTGACCATGTAATAGATATTGTGAACGGAATGCCTCGAGCTTTACTGTCACAGATATTCACATCACAATTCTAATCTTCTCTATTCTCTGCCTCTTTGAGTGGATAATCCAAAAATGGAGTGGAGGAGTAGCTCAAATACCACAGTATATCCTGCCCCACTGCAGGACAGACCCAGCAGAGTTGGCAGAACAAAGGTATACAGTAGAGAAGGAGCTATCTGGATTTAACTCTGAACCTCATGAATCTCATGGTTCATTTTGAGTTTTTTAAAGAAGTCTGGTGAAACTTTCTTTTCTTGGAAATGTACAGTATTAGTACAAAAGGGAATCAAATCGTCATTTTGGTAAATAAATCAGTACATTTATAATAACGCTTGATTATCATGCATAACCCAGCCACAGTCATAACAGTACTACAAAGTACCTTATAACATTCCAGTAATAATAGTGTGCCCCAGAACCAGCTGGGGCTGCTTCAGTGTATCTACAACATTGACATTGACCCAACAATGCTGCAGAACAATTCCTAAACTACCAGTCTACCCTGGATCATCAGTAAAATGATGGAATGGTTGATCAGCAGTTCTATCAAGTATTACTTTTAAGCAGTGACAGGCAAGGTAAAATAGACTGCCCATGACATTAAGGCGACATTTGACTGACTGCAATAAAATTGCAGTCATGGAGATCAAGGCAAGGTATCTCCATTGGTTGAAGTGATACTGAGCACAAAGGAAGATAGTTGGAGTTGCTGTGGGTTAATTATCTCAGGCCCATTCACTTTCAGCAGTTTCATCAAAAGTGGAGATAACCACTGATGATTGCACAATGTTCAACATGATTCACAACTGCTCAGATACTGAATCAATTCATAATCAAATGTAACAAGACCTGGACACCATTCAGGCTTGTGCTGTTAACTAGTAAGGAACATTTATCCTAGTCATCCCCATCCATGATCTCAACATTTATTCCTCTCCCTTCATCACCCATGCACAGTCACAGCAGTATGTATCACTCACAAGACTACAATAACTGACCAAGATTCCTTGACAATCTCTGAAACCTGGAAAAACAAGGGCAGCAGAAGAATGAGAGCACACAACTTGAGCAATGCATCCTTGCTGCCAACCTGAACACAATGGAATCCCCCCCCTCCCGCACCAGATCCCTGAGCCCCAGTCACTTGTTCCCAATATTGCCTCCATCCTGACATTACATGCACAATCCTCTCCAAGCTACTCGCCATTCTGACTTAGAGGTGTATCACCATTTCTTCACTGCTACTGGGTCATAATCCTGGAAGTTTTATTCTAACAGCACTGTGGAAGTTCATACACTCAAAGAACTGCAGTGATTCAAAATAGCAGCTCACCACTACCTTTTCGTGAGCAATTAGGAACGGGAAATAAATGTTGGCACACCAGGGACACCCATATCCTAAGAATAACTAATAACTAATAAGCATATCAGACTGATATGCTAAAAGCTATTTATTGTTTAGTACATGATGCAACTACAGAGAGCCTATTTACAGAAGAACAAAAGTACGAAAACTGGATGTCTGTCAGGCCAAATAATGTAAATGCTTTTCAACGGAAAAGTGTTTGGTTTATTTCTTTCTATGTTGGTAGAATTTATTTCCAGTATTATCATCATTAGTGCCACAGGCAAGCACGCTTCCTGCTAGTCAGGCTCTTTTTTTTAAATTATGAGTTACAACCCCTTACTGCCCTCAATGTGTACTGAGTTTTACAGAACAAACACATTTTCTGTTTTCATATAGTTTCCTTCCAAGGAGTAAAGTGCCTGGGGTACATTTGGTCTACTGCATGCTGCTTATTGTGTCTAGACCTGACTGAACCTAGTTTACCTCTAGTACATCTATATTATTTTCTCAATTTTCTTTTTCTTTCATCTGACTGAGACTGGACCTTCTTTCACATACCTGAATGCTTTAGGACACCAGCAAACACACACACTCCTGTTCTATTGTTGCTCTTAACACTGTCAAGTTAATTTTTCATTTAGCAGTAAGGTATTTTGAAAGCCAATTGTTCTTGATGAAACCTTTTGTACTGTGTAGTTTTTACCACTTCCTCAGATCTAGTCATTGAAAAAATATTTATTGTTGGCTTATATACTGCGTTATATGCTATGACTAGTTCGCTGAACAGCATGTAGCTATCACATGGTGTTCTTTGGTTTTTGTGAAAGAATCTTATAAAGGGATTTCAGACGCTTGTGATAATTAAATGTGAATTGGATTTTCACAAAGTATAGATTAAAATAGAAAAGCCACCTAAGTCATATCATATGAAAATTCCCTTTTTACTTCTTGCTGTAAATTAAACCATGTCAAGAGATGCACTGAGCATATCATGCAATGCAATTGACACTATTGTACTGTCAAGCAAAAACTCCACATAATGTTTCTCCATTCAATGTAGCTGTTGTTAGGACATACTAGACAAGGAAAATATAGCTAGTAAAATGATTACTTTTATCCACAGCTCTCCTGTTGGTGTTATATTTGTCAGGTTCCATAGGCTTTGACTTAAACTTGACAAATGTGCTTTGTGTCCTCTTCAACTACAAGGTCACTTTCCTAAATAAATCATTTCCTAGAAGACAATCTACTGTAAAGAGTATGCCTCTACAATGTCATGTCACGAAAAATCATTTTCTTGCTAAAGGTAAAATTGAGTGTTATTTGCACATTCTGTTTGGTGTTTTGTATCACTAAGAAACAATATATATCAGCAAATTGAATATGGAATATTTCACAAGAAAGAGATTTATTTCCAGATGAATCCACCTCTTCTATATAACTCTACTCTTCCATCTGACAATACAGTCCTTTTCAGTAAGCAGAGTATAAAAGGTCAAGGCTGTAAACATTTCAACAACCGTCACCAGTGTCAAGTGATGATCGCCCAGTTGAAAGTTTCTGTTCCAGATCAACAAGGTGACCAGTGTCAGTTTTGTTTTCTTTGAAATAAAGCATTTCATTCTCAAGCTATCTACTCCAGAAACAAAGGTTAATACCTAGTACGAGTCACCTACCTGTCAAAGTCCAACCTCAGACATTTCAGTTCAGTCAGAAACTCAACTGCTTGAATTTCTCATTATCACCAAAACACATTCAACAGGGTTAGACCTATATTGGTTGAGATTTCGGTGCATTAGGTCAGGAGAATCCTTTCAATTGACATGGACGAGGCTAACTTATGAGCATATTGTGAAAAGATAATAGCACCACAATAGGAAGGAATATCTATGGTCATTCCCATAATAAGTTAGTAATGAATATAATCAATGAAGTACTTGTCAATCAACTAGTTTCTTTTAAAGTTATATATGAAAGTGATAATTGCAAATTAAATTTTTCCATTTGTGATTAGTGATCTTTGATTCGTCAGTAATAGAAAAGCCTTAGCTGCATTGCTTAGTAAAAGTATTAATTATTAACATAATGCAAAGTATTACTTTGAAAGCTATACTTTTTATTTTTCAACAGGTTTAATTGGAAGCACTAGCTTTCTGAGCGCTGCTCCTTCATCAGGTGGCAGCTCTTTGAAAGCTAGCGCTTCCAGTTAAACCTGTTGGACTATAACTTGGTGTTGTGTGATTTTTAACTTTGTACACCCCAGTCCAACACCGGCACCTTCAAATCATGAAAACTTTTTATTAGCATCATACAATTTCTTGTGAAGAACGATTACTCAAATATCAGTATATTTCTAAACCAAACTGGACTGACTTTGCAAACTGCATCTGTTACCTTCCTCGAATTCCAGCTTTCAACACAAGATTCTAATATTGCATCCGTGCACACTTGCAATTGCAAAATTAACTAATGAGTATATAAATGCAAATAGACTTTGTACTTAAAATTGGAAAGGGAAATCATTTTTAATATTATACAATGTTATCTAGCATGTATTAAATGTAGTTTCTAAGAAGTGAAAAATACATTTTTTCAATTGGCATTTTAGTGACAACATAATATCTACATTAAAGTCACATATTAGCACATGATGTGACAGAAATTCAAAAGTTGTTGAGAGCTGATAGGTCATTGCTGAAACAAATGGTGAGTTTCCAAAAGTGAAATATGCAATTAAATATTTTCCAGTAAATTATTTTTCTAATGCAACTCTTAATTTCTTCTTAAACAAATTGCTATTGTAAGTCTCATTACGAGTGATCTCAGCAGAGATTCATTGAAACTGAAAAGGTACTGAAATCTCCAGAAGATGAATGCCTGATAAGAATTACTTTGCTGACTCCCCCCAAGTTTATATCGATTGCATTTTGTTTATTGCCATCATTTTTTTAATCAGTTCATAAATCTAGCTCACCTTAGTCGGTGTTTTTCTTAAATGACCACTCTGTGTGATAATCATTCTTTATATGCTCTGGAGGTTTGCTGTCCCACATAGATTACTGTGAAGCTTTATAATATGACTGACACGGGAGATTTAACTACTACAGATGGCTGTTATGAGACAGAAACTGTAGACTGAATCAATATGCTAACTGATTATTTATCCTAATTAAGCTAGAGAAAGGAACCTGTTCTTTTACAACAATGAAAATGTTCAGGAACTGTTGAGGAATCCAGTTGTGCAGCACATGAAAAAGCAGTCCTTATCTCATGCAACAATAAATACAGTTTCACATGGTGAAAGGTACAGCTGTCAAGACTGTGGCTTGTGAAAATCCATTAAAGATTTTTATAAATGACCCTAACATTCCAGGTTACCTTTGTCAAAGAGCTTTACTTGGAGCAGTCCACTAATGCACTTATTGCATCAAGCCAACGTTTTATCGTAGGCCACAGCAAATTATTCACCAGAGACTAATGCAAAAGTGCATTACCACTAAGTGTAAAACTCAGATGCTCTAACAAATGTATTTTCAGTACTTGTTGATGTCCAAAAATGATATAAACAGCTAATCCAATTTACTTCTTAACTGACAAAATTTGTTTCAGATTTATTAGGGGTGTTTTGTTTCATGTTATTTTGTCATTTTTTTTTATTGTCAATCTATAAATGTTGTCTTTATATTGTGCATTACCATGTAGACTAGAAGTCTAGAGATACAGAGTAACTATTAACCACACATCTATTAAAGTATCACACAATTTAAACTCTATGCTTTATGTTGATTATGTTGATTATTTGGAAGCTTTAAGAAAAAGAACAAAATTCAGTGCATGAGTACAGACATTGTGCCACATCGAAACCAACATGCACTTGTAATAGCCATTGTAGATGATGATTTTTAAAAAGTTGCTTTCAAAGAGAGATTGGTTATCTTAGCGTTTCCTATACACCAAGGGAAACCATGTTGTGACAACTATGGAAAGTGCATCTTTAAACCAGTAACACATGACTTTTACATGAAATAGGAATGATCAGACTTTAGATTAATGGACCTAGTTCAGCAAAGACATTTGTCCTACTCAGAGAGCAGAACTATCAAAATCCTGACAAAAGCTCACTAGCTTTAAACTGACTGTTTTAATTGTGGGCCATAATAAAGGTCAGAATTAATATCCTGCCACAGTCACTAATAAACAATTTAAATTGCTGGCATAATCAAATGATGCAAACATCTATGAGCTACAAAAGTTCATTGTAGCAACTGACAATTTCTTAATTGTATTCAGTCATTCATGGAAATTTTATTAACATATAACTGATGTTTCCTGCCCTTAGTCTGTCACAACACCAGGGATCTAATTTCATTATTTTCCACAAGATTTGCTTGACTACTGCCACCATTCTAATATCTTCTTAGTCCAGATGTTTATCATATGTAAATTAGAGTACAAAGAATTTTGGGTAAATAATAATATCTAAAGGCATTTCTGAAACAATTTAGCCCAACAAACTAAACGAGCCGAAGGAAGTATTTAGATAAATCTGAGAACGTTTATCTGTTTTTTTTTAATATGCCCTCTGGAGTCCATCCCTTCTATGTTGCATTTTCTTAAAAATTTATTTTAAAGAAATATTGTCATACATACGAGGCAAAGGTGCTGCACTAGTGTTGAATTGTGCAATCTTTAATATATCTATTAGTTATGATATTAGTTATAATACCATAGATAGGTATCACCTCAATTTTAATGAGCTAAAAATAAACTTTATTGAAGTCTGTCAGAAAATATATGAATGTCAATATAAAGGCAGTGCTGTCTTTGATATCTTCCTGTGGTTTCTCATTCAGATTGAAAATGCATTGATTTATTTCATCTTTCAAGAACTAAACTTTTGCAGCTACAATAAGGTATTGATACTGAAATAAAAAGTCAGCATCAACAGAATAATCACTCGTATTATTTGTTTCCAAATTATAATTGATAATATGTATAAAAAAGAAAATACATTATTTTAAATGGTTTTTAAACTTCTGTCCATGTGTCTCAGCAATCACTTGAAATTGGATTAAGCATCAAACAAAGCATCAAATCTTTGCTGTTGAACTCATCATACTCACTGTTACTCCTGCTCCTGCTCAATAGAGAAATTTCCATTGAGTTAAAAAAGCTAAATCTATACTTAGGATTACTGTTGTCTCATGACACATTTAAATATTTGATAAAATAACAACAGAACGAAGCTATAACATTCACCCAATGCAAGCCACAATACAATTTAACCCTCATTTGAAAATAAATCAGACCAGTAGTAAAACCAGCACTATCTTTGACCTTTGTCATTTTCAAAGAAAAATAATATGTTTGAAAAATACAATACTAAACCGTGTAGATAAAATGACAATTTTAATGCAATCCAATTTTTAAATTCAATGTTAGTGTTGCTTTTCCCTATGAAAGCACATATCATGAAGCAAATAATGTTGTTGGGTGACTATCTAAACAATACCAAAACTCAAGCTATTTGTTTTTCTGCACCACCATGCCAATGTGTTTAAGGTTCTGCAGGAAAAGTGTCATGCAAACTATGTTTTGATCCAACATCATGCTTTCAATGCACTGATTGAACATCATGCTATCTTTTAGTTGATTTTCCAAGAGGCACTTTGTAAATCATAGAACTGGAAAGCGAGCAGTGTATGACAGCAGTTCCAAATCTACCAAATCAACTTTAGAAAAATTCAAATTTTGTTGAGAAAATATTATCATGAGCACATACGTGAAATTATAAATATTCAGTACATCAAGCTTATGATATACTTTGGTGCACATGAACTGAGTAGCTGTCAAAATTAGAGCAGGCAACTCAAGTAATTATGCAGATTTATGCAAAACATTAACAAGAAGAATTAAATGCACAAATGAGGTGGCTACACTTGAATTGTTAAGATTATGAATAATTACCATGAATCTTTTGCTCTTAATATAACTTGTTTTTGATAAACAAAGCCTTAATTATCAGAATACTTCTGAGAATTTTAGTGACCTTCATTAATCTTACAAAACAAGTCTCTTGTGTTCAGCATTGTAAAAGCACATGCTCTGAATAAGTACACAAACACAGGAGTTGCATATGCTAATGGACAGTGTAAACTAGCACATGCTAACAAAAGAATATTTTAAACAGACATCTTGAACACCTAAACAAGGTGCAATTATTAAATAAGGACTGTGTTATGAATTGCAACAGAATATACATCTGTAATTTTCACACAGTCATCTCTTTTTTTTCCTTCAATAATCACTGGAACCTATTTATGTCCTTTAGTTAATTTCTAAAGCAATTTGAAATGCTGTCATCAGCAGAGTAACAATTCACTGATCAACAGTTGCAATTCTTCATAGCACTGTCAAACTCCCAGCTGCCACCATCGCAGCTTGCTTTGCCCAAATCCCTAGTTTCTGCTTTGGGACCAACAGTGATAAAGGACTACAGCAGTACTAAGTCCATAATGTTGCCCACAATATTCCATCCCCAGAGTGTGAACTGTCAAATCAGTGGTGTTTTCTTTTTACAAAATTCTCTCTCAGGGATTTGAATTTGTTTCTCCAAATGTCAGATCAGTACGTTGCATAAGAATGAACTTAAACAGGTCACATGTACAGCAGGGAAGGGAGAGTAAAACCCTATAGTATGAAACAGAACAAATGGAAAAAAAGATATATTGGCCCCTGCTTAATTAAAAATAAGGAGGTCTACATGTATGCTTCAAATCGCTATCATCTGCATTATTTTATAATCTATCCGAGATTCTTCTAATGTATTATGTGATTCTTTAATTATTTGTCTGCCCACAAGGCCTAGTGAGCTTTCTCAAGCTAACATCCCAACATCACCTCATTAACTGCACATAGCAATCCTATGGCACTCCTCTCATCCGATGCTACACTGATTCTCTCATTTGAGTTGCTGGATGTACTTGTCTCTTCCAGGATATTCTGGTTTGCCTGCTGCTGCCACAATCTGTAAAAAGCCATTGTGCATCCAGTCAAGCAGTAAAGCCCAGACCTGACCCGCCGAAATATGGCACATAAGATATAAATTCTGTATGTGTTTGACTATTCACGAGGCCAAGTGAGTTTTCTCATACCATTATCAAAGCCCACATCGTTAACTACCTACTATATGCCCACAGTACCACTCTTATCAGGTGCTACTCAGATTCTCTCAATTGCCACTGCCAGAATATCCCAGGCATTGGTGGCTGATGAACAATAATCAGCCTGGTACTGCCCTATACAGTTTGTGAAATTCGCCCCAGATCTTCCAGGTAGGGCAAAATTGGCAGTCTACCTTGCAGAAAAGGACCTGGGGTCCCAGAGGATGGGTATCACAGAGGAGAAATGTCTTTTTCCCACAAGACTTGCAGAGGAGACCATGACCCTAGGTGCTACCAGTCTAGCCCAAGATGTCACCCAGGCCAGTGCAGCCTCAGCCATCTGGAAGAACATCCAGCAACGTCAATGACATTCTCTGTTCTACCAGGGTAAGTGCTGAAGTTCTGAAGAAGAGTCATTGGAGTCAAAATGTTAACTCTGCTTTCTCTCCACAGATGCTGCCAGACGTGCTGAGTTTTCCCAGCAATTTCTGTTCTTATAAATGGCACTATCTTCTCTCTACCACTTCACATACCTTCCAACAAGGCTCTTGCTCTCCTATTTTTCATTTCACTTTCAATGCCTGAAACTTAGGGCACAATCCTCCCAAGACCTAAATAAGGTGGATTATAGCAAAAAATGTAGGAGAATTGCATAAGAATTTCAGGGAGGCCTTGGTTGTTGTTGAAAACAATAAAGTTGCCTTTCCAACTAAGTTTCAGATTTTCAGATGATATTCTTGTGAGTGAGCAGTGGGAGACCTAATGACTGGGATTATCAATAATTTACACCCTCATTATTAAATAATATAACCTCATTAAAATGTACTCTCATATTCTACTAGCAGCCACTCAGCAACTAGATGCCAAGAATTGCTGAGTGAAACTCAGAACATCGACATGGTGACTCCAGCCTCTTTGTCCCATCGTTGCTCATCTCTGATCCACTTGCAGTAACCTTCCGCATTTTAATGCTACATTTTGGAGTGCATTGGCAACTGTTATTGGAGTGCTGCTGTAAGGATGATTTGCACAGTGACAGGCACCCGGGTCACAGCCTGGGCCAAAGTCTTACCCATTTAGTGGATGCTTACAGCATCCCTGGCTGCCTTGCCTTTTAGCACTTTACCCATCCATCGCCAGAGCACAGGTGTTAAAAGCACTTCAGTATTGACTTGTCTTTTGGAGCAGACATAGTGCCAGCCAGCTGGCCATGGTTGTCAGCAATAATTAGTCAACAGAATAGATATGCTGCTGGACAGCAGTGTGCTACATCAATTTCATACCTGCACCATGTGCTGGCAGGTTATGTGGCAAACATGCAGCACATACTTCAACCAAATGGTCATGTCTCAGAGTCTCAGGGGAATTGTTCTCATTCAAGTCAAGGGAGACATCCTTCAGTAAGGGACTGGAGATGTAGTGGACAGTGAAGAACGTTACCTCAGATTACAACAGGATCTTGATCAGATGGGCCAATGGGCTGAGAAGTGGCAGATGGAGTTTAATTTAGATAAATGTAAGATGCTGCATTTTGGGAAAGCAAATCTTAGCAGGACTTACACACTTAATGGTAAGGTCCTAGGGAGTGTTGCTGAACAAAGAGACCTTGGAATGCAGGTTCATAGCTCCTTGAAAGTAGAGTCGCAGGTAGATAGGATAGAATTTTGAATACAGGAGTTGGGAGGTCATGTTGCCGTTGTACAGGACATTCGTTAGGCCACTTTTGGAATATTGCGTGCAAGTCTGGTCTCCTTCCTATCGGAAAGATGTTGTGGAACTTGAAAGAGTTCAGAAAAGATTTACAAGGATGTTACCAGGGTTGGAGGAATTGAGCTAGAGGGAGAGGTTGAATAGGTTGGGGCTGTTTTCCCTGGAGCGTCGGAGGCTGAGAGGTGACCTTATAGAGATTTACAAAATTATGAGGGGCATGGATAGGATAAATAGGCAAAATATTTTCCCTGGGATGGGGGAGTCCAGAACTAGAGGGCATAGGTTTAGGGTGAGAAGGGAAAGATAAAAGAGACCTAAGGGGCAACGTTTTAATGCAGAGGGTGGTACGTATATGGAATGAGCTGCCAGATGAAGTGGTGGAGGCTGGTACAATTGCAACATTTAAAAGGCATCTGGATGGGTAGATGAATAGGAAGGGTTTGGAGGGATATGGGCCAGGTGCTAGCAGGTGGGACATCTAGGATTAGGATATCTAGTTGGCATGGACAAGTTGGACCAAAGGGTCTGTTTCAGTGCTGCGCATCTCTATAACTCTCTGACTCCTAGCACAGTATGTCAAGTGTAGCCTATGATATCAGTTGAATGGCTTGGGCACAGTTATTCAGTCACTCTTGGGGAACAGGGTCAGGGATATTCCCCTCATATGGCATAAGGAGTCAAATATTGGGAGCTCCACAACTCATCTTGGCTCTTTCTGACTTATTGTGGGTTGTTTTCTCTTGGAATGAGAGAAAGGGAGAGATTGGGTAAGATGAAAGTAGGTGGCATAGCTTTTAGTGTTCATAAATGGGAGGGAAGGGTGGTGAGGTGTCCTGAATGAGTGAGCAGGCAGGGTGGATGTCAAGCTTCATTCATGGAATGGGCTAATTGGGTTGGCCAGATAGAGTGGAGGAAGGTATTTCTTAACTTTAGTGGTTTCTCGTGGTCTACATCAGAGCCTTTGTGGAATGTGTGAGCAATAGAGTGAGTGCGAGGTAGCAGATAGAGGATGGTAGCCCTTACCCTGGCAGAGGGGAGGTCTTCCTACATTGCTAGGGAATTCCTCCAGACAGCTGAGACTGCACTGCCCAAGGGTGGCAACCTCAGACTAGACTGGCAAAATGTGGTGTTGGTGGCACCTCTGCCAGTCCTGTGGGAAGAGGATGTCTATCCTCTTGATTACCCCGAAAACAAAGACCTCCAGGTGTATATGTGCAAAGAGAGGCACCAATTTCCTCAAATCTGCCATGGACAGGGCTAACTTCATGACCCATGTAGGACTGTACTAGGCTTACAGTTATATAGTGTGCTGCACTAAGATGTTTTAAAGGAAATACCAGCATATGGGAATCTGGAATATCCCAGCAATGGTGTGTACTTCTGGCTATGGAGAATGGTAGATATGGTTTCACATGAAATGAGAGAGGCACTATAAGTGGCCGATAGGGGAGTTAGTGAGGTCAGTTTGGGGTGATTGTATGAGAAAACAACTGGAGCTTGTAGAGAGAAACCACAATGAAACTCAATAAAAATAACACTTTCTCAAATGCAATAAGACAGCCCTGAGTTGGCAAATGCCACTTACAACTTTCACCATCAAGATAGGCATCACTTTACCTTTTACATGATTTTCTAAACTTTCTTACCATAGCCCATTTCGTTCAGGGCCTGGGGAAGTCCAACCTAGTCTTTAAGAGACTAATGCAATGGTGTCTTACACATTCATGCATCGAGCAAAGCTGTTCACTTTAAAGAAAATCCTATCATTTCAAAAGTGTTATTTCCAAATTAGGCAACTGAGTATTTAATAGGAGTTAAGTCAATTTATCCATTTTCTTTAGAATACAGTGACGAAGGAAAGGGATGCAGATCAGATTTCTTTGAAGTAAGCAAAGGATTTCATTCCTATACAACATGCATTACTATAACTTTATGAATTGCGGTCTTACATTACAACAGTGAATACACTACAAGGTAGTTTTCTGGCTGTAAACACTTTGGGATCTCCCATTTGAGCTCTCCCTTCTTTAAATTCTTATCATCAGGTGGCTAGAAGCCCATTAGCTACTTTTGCACCTTATTAATTTCCAATTTGTGATTAACCTCCCAGTCAAGAAGCCCAATGCTTTAAAACTAAAAAGTGAAAACAAAAGCTGGTATCTTTTGAGTTGGCTTCTCAGTATCAAGTGCCTATGCCAACCACTTTCCTTTCCTCAACTTTGGAACTGCTTCAACTGTACCAGGTATCTCCAAGGTGAGCAGTAGTCATCTCCCTGCACCTTCAATCCAGACAACTGGGCAATACCAACATGCACTAGCCTCAGAACATCAGTTTGTTTGTTGGGGGCGGGGGGGCAGGCTCAGTTATCCATTATCTGTTTAGTGAGCAGTGAGGAACAGGCAGCTCGTGGCTCCAGAAAGAAGTGAAAGGGACTGGAAATTTTAATGTGTGCTGCGATATTGCAACAATATCAGAGAGGCAGCAGCTTACGCAGCAAACGTGCTGAGAATGGTGAGGTGAGAAAGTTAAAGAGGACAAGTGATTATTGCAAGGAGGGAGAACTCAAGTTGTGTCAGGAGGTACCTTCACAGTCAGTCCAGAAATTGGTGATCTCTAGTCCAGGGGTTGGCTACAGTCAGTCCAATGCAAATGTAGACATCCATGCCTTTCCAGTCTGGAGATGGGACCATGGTCAAATCAAAGCATTCAGGATCGTGTTTGTCAGTCAATCAGAATTTGGTCGAAAAATCAGTTCAGAGTGGATAGCACTCAATAAAGATTGTTCTGCAAAATCACTTCAGGAGTTGGGACATGATTAGTCAGGGTGAGCAGTCATACATAAGTGAAGGGTCTTTTCAATCGGTGAGTCCAGGGTATTATTGATACTGCAGGCAGTTCAAATCTAGGGATGGGTTTAAATGGGTCCATTCGCTGAGTGAATTGTCAGAGACCTACTAGCCAATTTATGTGTGGAGCTGAAGGAAGTGTTTCTTAATGGATACTTTGCATCAGTATTCACAAAGGAGAAGAAGAAGATGGTGGATCCTGAGTCTAGAGAGGGGCTGTTGATATTCTAAGGCATGTCAGTGTTAAAAACGAGGAGGTGCTGAGTGTTTTGAAAAAAATGAGGTAGACAGGTCCCCAGGATCTGATGGGATCTATCGAGAATGCTGAAGGAAGTGAGGGACGAAATTGATGGGCCTTGTACAAAATCTTTGTATCCTCTTTAGTCACAGGAAAGATCCCAGAGCAGTAGAGAACAGCCAATGGTGTTCCTTTGTTTAAGAAGTACAACAGGGATAATGCTGAAAGTTATAGTCCAGTGAATCTTACGTCAGGATTAGGGAAATTATTGGGGAAGATTCTTAAGGACATGATTTGAAATGTGAGAGGCAAATTATTTTACACACATGGTGGTAAGTGCCTGGTATGTGCTGCCATGGGAAGTAGATACAATAGCAACATTTAAGAGGTATCTTGACAAATACATGAATAGGCAGGGAATAGAGAGATACGGAAGATGTAGTGTGAAAAGGTTTCTAATTTAGAAATGTCTCATGTGGGAAGAAGGACCTGTTTCTGTGCTGTACTTCCTTTGTCCTTTATAAATAGCAGGATGGAACCTGGTAGTGTATCAAATGGAACTGCAGTCTTGAAGGTGGAGGAAGGGTGTCTGAAAGCAAGTTTTGCACTTTGTTGGAAAAAAGAATACAGGCATGGACTAATTTCTAAACCATGAGAAAGTTCATAAAGTGGAAGTACAAATGGATCTGGGAGTGCTAGATTAAGAAAGCGAATGTAATGTTGTCATTTACCTCAAGAGGGTTGGAACTTCAAAGCAGCGATGTGCTTCTGAGACTTTATAAAGCTCTGGTTAGGCCCCATTTACAATACTGTGTCCAGTTTTGGGCCCACACCTCAGGAAGGACATACTGGCACTGGAGCATGTCCAGCAGAGATTCACACAGACGATCCCTGGAATGGTAGGCCTAACATATGATGAACAGCTGAGGATCCTGGGGTTGTATTCATTAGAGTTTAGAAGGTTGAGGGGAGATCTAATAGAAGCTTATAAGATAATACATGGCTTAGAAGGGGTGGACGCTGGAAAGTTGTTTCTGTTAGGCGAGGAGACTAGAACTCGTGGACACTGTATTAGAATTAGAGGGGATCAATTTAGAACGGAAATGAGGAGACATTTTTCCAGCCAGAGAGTGGCGGGCCTGTGGAATTCATTGTTATGGAGTGCAGTGGAGGCCGGGACGTTAAATGTCTTCAAGGTAGAGATTGATAAATTCTTGATGTCACAAGGAATTAAGGGCTACAGGAAGAGTGTGGGTAAGTGGAGTTGAAATGCCCATTAGCCATGATTAAATGGTGGCGTGGACTCGTTGGGCTGAATGGCCTTACTTCCATTCCGATGTTTTATGGTCTTAAGTCACTTTGCCCTTGATATGAGAATTGTACAATGCCAGCAAGGACAAAGATACCACAAGAGCCATAGGCTTGGGGGTTAAGAGGACACATTAATTGTAATGTAAAGGGGCTCAGCTGAAACAAAGAGAGGGTGAACAGTCAAAGAAAGGGAAAATGGAACATGAAGAATGGCGATAAACTGAGAGGCATAGCTGGAGCCTTCAAATTATTCATAGGAACCTCACTATATTGCTCGAAAAATCAACTACGCAATAAATTCTGAAACTGGAATGAATCACTGACAAAGTAAGAGAAATAATTACAGTTTTTATCAAAAGGTGGAGGAGTTGTGCGACTGGAATGCAGGTCATTCTAAGGGCCTATTGCACTCATCATTATGCAGATCATTAAACAATGCTAGCCATCTGTTTTTATTTCACAGTTAATCTGAAAGTCAATATTTTTAAAATTATCCAATCCAAACATTAACTCAAGAAGCACTCATTAGGAGTACATTGTGCCCACTGATTGGCAACTTGTGACTTATGAGCTCAATAATGCTCAATGTTGGCACCTGTCATCACAGCCTCATCTCCTCAGTTGGCCAAGGCACACTCTCATATGAGTGTGAAGCCTCCATGTTTCAGTTGTCATGCCCTGACAAACAACAGTAAACTTCCTATAACTTGACCAGAGAGATAAAAGTATGTGGTGGGAGGGGGAGAGAGACATTCGCAGGAAATACACCAAATAGCTGCTTCATGCTCAGGGCAAATGGAGAAACTGCTGGCCAACGTTATGTGAGTAAAGGAGACAGCATGTTGACTTCTTTATCAATGTAGTACAGTATTTCTGTTACACCAGCCTAACAGTGCATTCTGTAAGTGCATAATGTTTAACCTCATCACAAAGGATATCAGGGCTCAGATGTCCCTACACCATGTGTGACTTTTTTTCACAGATCTGCAAACAGAGACTGGACAAGGCTGATGCAGCTGCTCTCCGGGTGATGCAGCTGCCCTTTCAGATAAAGGAACAGACAGCAGCAGAGGAAAGCTGTTTTACTGGCTCAGCAAGAACAACAGCCACCATTAGTTGACTCTTTGCCTCCAGAGCGAGAAGCAGTAGGACACCATCCACAGTTATGGACCAGAATAAACCTCCATCAAAATTTATTAAGAAGATAGCCTAGAGCCTAACTTCTTCTTATTTTTAAAGGCAAATGTGAGGCACTGTGCTCCAGATGCAATGTGATTGGTCAACCGACCAGGTTTGAAGCAAAACACACTTTATTCTTACACAATAGTTAAAATACTATGAAGGAAAGAAGAATTGGAATAACTTAATTCTTTTGGAAAACTTGACAAAATAGAAGTTTATTTAACTACTAAACAGCAACATTTCCAAGATAATAACGTTCCATAAACACACCCTTGGCAAAGGCAAATTCAGTAAAATAGATTGTCTCACATGAAATGTCAGGAAGAAAAAACATCAAAAGAAAGCTGTGAGAAAAAGAGACAATTCAAGAGTTTTGGCACAGAAGGGAAAGATGTACAGCAACTTCAAATCCCAAGAACTAACTAAAATCAAAAATTCTGTTTCTGCAGGACCTTCAAGGTCATTCTATTGTTCCAACTTAAAAAAAAACCCTAAGGTGTCACAAGCTGTTTACTTTATTGGTTTGGAACAGACCACTCGAGACCTCTGTCTCAACATCTCTTCATTAAAAAAAAGCAGGATAAAATGTACTTCTTAAAGCTGTAGTATCATCACACCACCAAAAAGATGCAGAGCTGAACCACACCTATGGTCTTAGTGGCAGGTATGCCAAGCTATTGTGACACACCTTTGTCAACTGCTGGAAGAGGACCTGCACGCATAAGCCTAGTCGTCCAGTGAAAATGTTATGCTGGTAGTCCTCAAGGGTACAGCTTCCCTTCAGTTCTTTGCCAGCAGCTAATATGATAAAGGCACAGAGAACTTCTGTGGTATCTCACAATCAAACATTCGGAATTTCAATTGGGATGTTGTCCAGAAACCCACCTCGTCATTTCTCTCCCCCTTGATGTAAACAGTCAAACAGATGGTGTATCAGGCTTCTCTGGCATTATGCCTTTCCCACAGTTACAGAACATTATTGATTATACCCATGTAGCTTTGAATGCATCCGAGCACCAACTAATAATGTGCATGAACAGAAAAAGATTAACATTAAACAGATTGAATTAGCCAATTTTGGTTCTTTGCACTAAGGTATCTGGGAAGCTACCACCAAGTACTGAACCATTTGAAGATACCAGCCTCCTTCCAGGTGCCTTGACCTATACTGAAGGGCAAAGACCATCCTTTCTCAATCTGGCTCATGTTCCCAGCAAGAAATGCTTGGATTGACACAGAGGAAAGGTACAACATTGTCCATGTTTTGACAAGGGCCATTGTGTCACAGACTGATCTGAAGATAAGATTGAAACACTCGGTCTCATCAAACTGTGACATGCAGTGCAGTCTCGAGAGTGTATCCCTTAGCTTTGTAATGTGATGTGCTGTGCCTTCCATAATCTGCAGCATAAAAGAGGGAATGTGTTGGAGAAGGAAGATTCGCAGAAGAAATCCTCTGAGGAGGAAGCCCTGAGACCCTAAGAGGCTAAAGGCAACCTATGACAGTCATTAGTTTGAATGTCATTGGTGCAATTGGCACCCAGACTTTGTGTTTTACTCCTTTCCAGTACTTTGAGTAATTGCTGTTCTTTACTACAGTTGATAAGATGATTTGTTGTTGTGCCTAAATTGGATCTGATTACTTCTCATCTATGAAAGCTAAAGTCTCACATAACTTTTACCAACACCAATGTTCATGACTGTTTTGAAACAGTGAGCATTTCCAAGAGATCACCCTGCATGTCAGCACTAATATGGTCTTTGTCCCTGGCACAGATAAGTAATTTCAGACAGGTCACTCTTTTTCAGAATGCTCCTCATAAGAGATTGTTCCTCATGATCCTCCCAATGTTTCGCATTGCAACACAACTGCACTGGTCCCTTACTCTGCATCAGAATCCTCTCTGCCAACATTCCAACCACCAAGAGCTTTAATTCATACCCCTGCTTATTACACAGCTTGATGTAATAAGCAAAAGCAAACGTGTGAGTTGACTATTCGCTATCTCACCATCTTAAATATTGCAGTGTGACTATGAGAGGGGCAGACATGAGACACATTTTGTGAAATGTGTGAAAGCTTCATATATAGCACAATGTCTCTGACAAGGTGAGTGTGAGAAGTGAATGAGATATACATGTCCCAGGCCCTGCACCTGTCCTGCAACACACCTATAATGTCAGTGTCTCCAAGGTTCATCCCGAGCATGTTGCCCGCGAACTCTAATTTCCGGGTGTGAGCTTTCCTGCAGTTTAGGCTATCGGCAGTCACCCAATTAGTTACTCATGAACAAACAAGCTGAACTCCAGAGGTAAGGTGAGAGAAACAGCCCTTGACATCAAGCCCACATTTTGACCAAGTGTGGTGTCAAAGAACCTGAGCAAAATGGGAAACAACGGGAATAAGGTGCAAGCTCTCTGCTAGTTGGAGTTATACCTGGCACATAGAAAGGTGGTTCTGGTGGCTGGACGTCAGTCATCTCAGCTCAAGAACAGCAGTGCAGGAGTTCCTCAGGATAGTGCCCAAAGCTGAACCATTTTTAGCTGCTTCATCAATGACCTTCTCTCGATCATAAGGTCAGAAGTGGAAATGCTTGCTGAAGATTGTCCAATGGCCAGCACCATTCATGACTCCTCAGAGACTGAAGCAGTCCATGTTAAAATGCAACAGGAGCTGAGCTGACAAGTGGCAAGTAACATTCACATCACAGAAATGCAAAGCAATGGTCATCTCCAGTAAGATTCTAACCACTGCACCTTGATATTTGATGGCATTATAATAACTCAAACCCTCCAGTCCCAGTGATGAAGAGATGCTGGACAGGTTGTGACTTTTTTCACTTGACCATAGGAGGTTGAAGGGTGACTTTACAGAGGTTTATAAAATCATGAGGGACATAGATAAGGTAAAAAGCAAAAGTATTTTTCCTAATGTAGTTGAGTTCAAAACTAGGGGACATATTTTTAAGGTGAGGGAGAAATATTTAAAATGGATCTGAGGGACAACTTTTTCACACAGAGATTGTTCATGTGTGGAATGAATTGCCAGAGGAAGTGGTTGATGCAGGTACAATTTCAATATTTAGAAGACATTTGGGCAGGTACATAAATAGGAAAGGTTTAGAGGGATATGGGCCAAACGTGGGAAAATGAGATTAGTTTAGTTTGAGAAATCTGGTTGATATGGGATGAGTCAGACTGAAGGATCTGTTTCTCTGCTGCATAGTTCTAAGACTCCATGAATAACTCACCTCCTGACTCTGTAAACCTGTCCACAAGGCGTAAGTCAGGAGCGTGATGAAATACTCTCCACTCACCTGGATGAGTGTGGCTCCAACAACATTCAAAAAGCTTGACACCATCCATGTCCAAGCAGCCCACTTCACTTGGCACCACATCCACTTCCTCAGTGTGTACTATACAGAAGAATCTCGATTATCTGAAGTGCATGGGTGGGGAGTATTTCATTTGGTTAATTCAATGTTCAGATAATCAAATGCTGGATAATATAGTTAGCCAATCATCAGGACCTTGAGATTTTGTTCGGATAATCCAAAATTCAATTAATCGAATGCTAGATAATCGAGGTTGCTCTGTACACAAGATGCACTGCAGAAATTCATCAAGGCCCCTTAGACAGTGCCTTCCAAATCCACAACCACTTCCATCTAGAAGAATGAGGGCAGCAGATACATGGGAACAGCACCACCAGCAAGATTCACTTCAGCCCCTCACCATCCTGACCTGGAAATATAACATCATTTCTTCACTGTTGCTGAGTCAAAATCCTGGAATTTCTTCCCGAATGGCATTGTGGATCAACCTCCAGAAGGTACACTGCATCAGTTGAAGAAGGCAGCTCACCAACACCTTCTCAAGGGTAACTCGAGATGGGCAATAAATGCTAACCCAGCCAGTGACGCCCACATTCCACAAGTGAATAAAAAAGAATAACATATGTTTGACAGTTAGAATACATCATATCTTTTTGAAGGTTTAGGTTTCTTCACATCTTTCAGACATTGAAACTTAAGGCAATCCTATAGATACAATGACAGCAGACATTATATCAGTGTGAGTGACAATAGATTTGCAAAATTCATGTATGTAACAAAATGATTGAATACCTGTTCCACTGATGTGCCCTCAGTATGCTTTGTTTTATTTTCTCCATCCTCTTATGTCTGGATGGAGATCTTACTTCTACAGTTGCAGCAGTACAGCCTGCTTTGAAGTATGCCCTGATGACATTGAAGTCTTGCATGGTCATCTCTTGAAGCTTTTAGGCATAGAGGACACAGGCCTGTTGAGATGCAGGTGCTCACCATCCTCAGCCTGCATGGCCACAGGCCTCAGGGTCACAACCTGAACTATCACACACCTTTGGGTCACAGCCTGAACCACCACAGGCCTCAGGATCACAGCCTGAACCACCACATGCCTCAGGATTACAGTCTGAACCGCTGCAGGCCTCGTGTTCACAGCCTGAACCACCAGAGGCCTTGTGATCACAGTCTGAACCACCACAGGCCTCAGGATCACAGCCTGAACTACCAAAGGCCTTGGTGTCATAGCCTGAAGCACCACAGGCCTCAAGGTCACAGCTTGAACCACCACAGGCCTCGGAGTCACAGCCTGAACCACCACAGGCCACTTAGTCACAGCCTAAACTACTGCATGCCTTGTAGTCACAGCCTGAACCACCACAGGTCGCGGGGTCAAATCCTGTACTATCACAGGCCTTGAGGTCACAGCATACAGCGAGGGGGAGGAGCTTGGCATTTCTGTCATGCCCTCTGAAGGAACTGCTGGAGTGCCTGTTTGTCACTCCTCCTCCCTGTGAGTGCCTGCTGGTATCACCCTATCTCTTTGAGAGGAAGGGTTCCTAGAGAGAGGTCAAGGTCACTCATCTCACTTGCGCCATGCCATTAATGCTGATGCTCCATAGCTAGAGCGATAGAGTACAGGTCTGAGCCCATCCCTGACCGTGCCCCCAAGTGGTCTCCATCCTTTTCCACCAAGCATCCAAGTACTCTCATGCTCACAGTAATAAGAAGACAGAAGGATTCCTCTACTATTTGAGCAGCCTAGCCAAGGGGTCTTTGGTCGTTCTGCTTGATATTCTTCCATCTGCCTCTATTGATTGAGAATGTCCCTTATGAGCAAATACCAAAGTCCTATCTTCTGCATGAGGATGAAGTAATGCCTGGTCTGTGGTGGTCCTCTGGATACCAGTAACTTTGGCCATTTCTTCTTCCACCCGCTGTGGAGGTATGTCAGTGAGATTCTCAACAGATTGCCCTTGAGTGTACCCACCAATGTGATTAGCTCTGTGCTGGTAGATGGTGCAGCCAAATACCATGCTGGTGCATCCCCGAAGGGTTTACAGTCTTCCTCCTGTTAATGCCTGTAAAAGACAAGATAGATCATTTGTTGTTAAAGATTGAGATAATCTAATGTAGAGAAGTGCAGATCCCTGTGCTGCTTACTGGGTTGATGGATTATTGCTGTCTCCCCATCTGCAGCACTCCATTACCAATTTTGGCACTCTCAGACCAATTGTGCGCCAGATTTCCTGTAATGAGATAAAGAGAAGATTTGAAGATGATGGAAATGGATGCAGGAGCAATTTGTAATTTTGCATAATGAGGAGGCGGTAAGTATGTTAGAAGTGAGCAGGTAGAATTAGTAACAAGACCATGAGGTGCATGAGAGTCCTTGAGTAGACGTGTTGCATATGACACTGAGGATTGTGGGCTACCATTCTTCTTGAGGTGCCAGTTCAGGGAGAGAATTACTGAAAGCAATGGTCCGGTGAATGTGAGGTTGAAGAGAGAAGATGGTGACACATACCGTTGTTGAGCACAGCTAATCTTGGATCTTGTTGTGGCACTGTAGCCCATCCTTTTCCACTGAGGGGCACAGCACTGATGTGTGCTGCAATGTGTACCCAGGGTTTGATGACTCTGGTGAGTTGAACTTCTGCTGTGATCCTTGAGAAAGAGGACTGACTGTCTCTTCATGATCCTATCTGGTCGGGCCTGGGGTGGGAGGGTAGATCTGTGGGCCAGTTTGGCCGTTGTCAGAACAATTGTTCAATTGCAATGGGTGTTCTCTGTAAGCTGATGGGCATTTCCTGACTTGAAGTGAGGGGGATGACCTCCTTGTCTTTTCAATATGATATCACAGCCTTTGAATGCAGAAGCTGCCAGCAGTGGCAAAATTTTCAGACTCACTTGACACACAACTCGCCGAGTAACTCACGTAACTTCTTGCTTGCATAGATAATGAACTGAGAAGTACATGATCACTTGAGATAAATTACCCAAGCCATTGACAGATGGTAACCACCATTCTTTAAATTCAAATGTGAAAACTCAGCCCAGTGTAAAGAAAAGGATCTTTCCCTTCATAGTCAAGCTCCATCACGATATGCAATTTGTTTATTTTATAAGGAATTACCAAAGTCATTCAATGTTTGAACATTGTCTAAGATACTGTCCAAACATGCTTGTTATAATGAGAGGATCTTCTACTTATTGCTAAAATAAATAAGTTGTGAGTTAATAGTTCAAGCATTTCTCTATATTTAGTTCTTATGGCTGTCATTTACATCAGTATACCACTCTGACAAGGGGGCAGAAAATAAAGCAACTTTCTTTTTTCTCCTTTTCAACTATTCGGTGATTAACTGTGTTTAATGTCAGATATTGCAGAGATCCTTACCAGATTCTAAGGTGAGCCTAGACATATCAAGACTAATGCTGTTAAAACAGAATACCCCAGTTTTTAACAACAAATATATTTTTAACCTCTAAACAGCAAATTCAATTTGTTGCATCAAAAATAAGTTAACGTAGCTGTGGAAGTGAGCCATTCTTTGAGTTTTAGTTATAATATGCACTTGAATTCTCAAATGCTTAAAATTATTCTGAAGTGCCTTAAAGAAGATTTGTGAAGGTTAGAACATTCCAACATTCCAGCAATTACATCAGCTCAATAAATCTTTCAATTTTGTGCCACCAATTTAATACCACCACCCTGATTTGATACTATTCCGAATAATCAAATTGAATACATTATAGCACGGCATAACAAATACAGCACTGAAACTAGTTGTTAGAATCAAATCTCAATGGTTTGTCAATATTCCTAGCTATAGTTTAACCTTGTTATCACAATCAAATTGCATTATCAGAGTCCAAATTTACAAATGTGCTGTTATTATACTTAAATCACAATAAACTTGTATCTCATTCTGAACAAAATTCTTAAACAATCAGTTAAAGGCCAGGGAAGTCATTGGGCGTCTCTGCTCAGGGAAAAAGAATTTTATGAGGCCTGTGATCGTAGCTCCTCTTTGGGGCATGTGACAGCAGAGTATAGGCAGCAGAGAGAAACTGGAAGAGGGCTCGCAAAAGAAGCATTCACGAATGGATTTCAGGGAGCACTTCGACATCCACAGCCACCAAGAGCAATGCCTAAACAGTTCAGGAAGGAGATAATCACTGAATTAACCAGTGTCCTGGTTAACTACACCATGGGAATAATGTGAGCAGTTGAAATTATACAATAGCCTTGCAGGAAATGCAGGATAGATTTACTAGAACGATACATGGATTTCATGGGTTAAGTTACAAGGAGAGATTCCAAAGACTAGATTTTTATTCCCTGGAATGTAGATGGCTTAGGATCATTTTATTGAAGTTTTCATGGAGAAAGTGAATATATTTCTGCTGGCTTGGAAGTCAGGGACTGAATGGCATGGTTTAAAAACTAGAGTTATACCTTCACAAAAATGGTGGTAGTTTGGAACTATGCAAAGGTGGGTGCATGATCACAAATTAGCCCAATTTCATTGAATGGCAAAATAGACTCAACAGCCGAAAGCTATTCCTATCTTTCTAATGTTTCCTGTGAAACATGCCACCTCATTCAAATGGGACCTATTCACAGTAAGCAAAATGAGGACAGCTAGTGGTTATCAGGTTCACAATAGCTCGCAATTTCTACGCAGAAGTGGGTGACAGTCAACATTCCACAGTTGGTGTTTGCCACTATTTCAGGAAACAGATAGAAGTCTTGTAACAAGGCAAGGGAAGTTCACTGTATTATCTCTTACAAGAGACAACCAGAAGGAATAGACAGCCAAAATTCCCAGTGATACAGGTTGCCATCTACTGCACCCACATGATTCCTTCGAGCAGGATGATGGACAGCAACTACAAACACTCCACAAATGTGCAGTCAGTGTGCAATCATGTATCGACCATCATGCCAGAACATGCCCAGCGTAGTGATAACAATGAGATCGGCTAGGTGGAACTCATAGGATAAGAGTTCCCTGATTGGATCACATTAACAGCCCCAAACAGGGAGCCCAAGCTGGCAGATACAAACAGGCATGTCAGACATCCTATTCAGTCTGAGAGCTGGCTCTGAGGGAGCTGGATCAGTGACAAGGGCTCTCCATGTCTAAATAAAGGGTGACGTGGTGACAGGTTACTGGCTTCTGTGGAGTTATTTCAGTAGCAATGAGAGTGGGATAAATAGCCAATCCTTTAAAAAGAGAATTTGTGTTAAAGCTGGCAGGAGGCAGCTGTGCTTCTCAAAGCTGGGCATGAGCCAGTTTACTTGTAATTGCTGTTAGACAAGGATCCCTAGATGTATGCTACAGTTAATACTCATAAGTGCTTGCACCAGTATACAAGACTGTTATTTGGGGTATCATCAGCTTGTGCAATTTTTCATTGGATGATGGAGAACATTTTACAAGGTCTATCCCAGCTAGCCATTTATCTAGATAAGTTGCTAATAACATGGGAAGACCAATAAGGAGCACTTAGAGAACTTGGACATAGTTCTTTGATGTTTCTCCCACACTAGTGTATGCCTTAGAAGGGAAAAACATGTGGTCCCAAGTGGCCTACTTGTGCTACAGAGTCAACAAGATCAGATTACACCTGTTGGAAGATAAAGCCAGGGCAATCAAAGATGCGCCAGCTCCTGGATCTGTATTGGAGTGTAGACCTTTCCTTGGGTGAATGAATTATTATGGAAATTTCATGTAGAATATTACCTCCAACCTGGCACCTTTGCACCAACTCTTAATAAAAGGGTCAGCCTTGAAAATAGTCATGTAGCCAAACCATTGCTTTTAGGGAAGTGAAGAAACAGCTATCATCCTGTAAAGTGTTGGACAATATGATCCTAAACATGATGTGGTATTGACACGTGATGCCTCCCCATATGGGGTAGTATTAGTTCATAGGTGACCGAATGGAGAGGAACACCTAAGAGCGTACACGTTCATGACTGTGGCTAATGCAGAGCATAAATATGCCCAGATAGAGAAGAAAGATTTGGCAATCATATTTGGAGTCAGGAAGTTCCACCAATACCTTTACAGATGTACATTTGTAATAATAATAGCCCATAAATCTCTGCTGACTCTACTTAAAGAGGACAAGGCAGTGCCACCCATAGCTCCAGAATGAATTCAACAGTGGGCTCTAATATTAAGTGTGTATAATCATAAGTTGGACCGTCATCCGGGAAACCAAGTAGCAAATGCGGATGCATTAAGGAGTTTCCCATTTGCAGATACACCACTGGTGGTACCACCACTGGAAGAGTCCACAATGGTTTTAAATTTTCTGGACACACTTCCGTCACAGCTGACAATATCAAACTTTGGACACAGAAAGATCCAGTCCCGGTAAAACAGAAACAGCTGGGGGTCATGGGGAAACCAAAGGGCTGTCCCAACTGGAATTGAAACCTTTTTGGACCCAGAGAGACCAGATCACAGTAGACGATGGCATTTTATTATGGGGAGCAAGAGTGACTGTCCTGAGCAAAGGTCACCACAAGATCCTGGCTGAATTCCTCCAGGGGTTTCGGGGTTTCCAAAATGAAGATGTATCTGTTGGCCAGGATTGGATGCAGATATAACCATATTGTTGGTGCAGTGCCCAGAGTGCCAACAAGGACAAAACTTACTGCTAGCAGCTCCCCTACATTCCCCAGACCCAATTAAATGTCAGCAATGCAGATCCTTTCATGGGCTCCTTGTTCTTAGTCATTGTGGATATCCACTCAAAGTGGCTGGACGTGCATAGAATTCATTCATCAAATAAGGAGACGATGATAGAAGAACTGCACACATCTTTTGCAATATACGGATTCTGTGAAGTGTTGGTCACAGATAACGGGCCATCATTTACTGCAGGGAATTTGAGTATTTCCTAAAGTCAAATGGTATTCAACATATAAGGAGCTCTATACCATCCATCATCCAATGGTTTGGCAAAAAGAGCAGTCCAAACTTTTAAGGCAGGTTTAAATAAACAGCCTACAGCTTCATTATGGATTAACTGATTAACAATTTCCTCCTGGTCCTCACTACCCTCAACCCAACACTGTCCTGCCCCACCAAAATGTGCAGAGATCTATTTCTCTTCTATTTTATACCATGCTTTAGTGCTACTAATAATTAACAGTTTTTATACAACTTTTTTGTCTGAATTTGATCAGGCACACAATGTGACATTGGTTAATGTTCTGGGTTTATGCATGGTCAAATTGTACAAGGTCAATGGAAGTTCAAACAGTACCGTTAGGGTTCGGCAAAGTAACCATGTCCAAGCATCCTTTGTTTGGTTTCATCACTAGAGAAACAATGCCAATTTTTATCATTTTTGATTTTGTTTCTCAGTTTACTTCATTAAAGGATGCAGTATCTTCCTGGGTACACATGGACAGAAAGGTTTAGCTTATTTCTTCAGTGTAATGTTTTACTCAGTACTCAGCTTCTGGAAGCCTTTAAAAAATTTAGGGTAGTCAGTGGAGCTCCTTATCTTCTGCTGTTTACCCTACTCCACCTTTTGGATAAGAATGAGGTCAAGACATCCCTCTTTCTCAAGAATAAGAAATTTTGATTAGAAAGTGCACATAAGTTTTGTTTTACTATTTAATCCTTCCCTATCAGAGAACTATTCATAGCAACGTCAGTGCTATGCCACCTGGACCATGGTAGTTGCATCATTGTCAGCAATGGACAATATCCTCAAGACATTGGCTCACTATCTGTGCCCGTGTCCCAGTTTCTACTTTGAAATCTATGAGGTGACCATTCATAGAGTCATAAAGTCAAACAGCATGGAAACAGACCTTCAATCCAATCAGTTCAATCATATTCCCAAACATAACTAGCCCCACCTGCCTGTGTTTGGCCCATATCCTTCCAAACCTTTCTTACTCATGTACTTATCTAAATGTCTTTTAAACATTCTAACTGTACCTGCATCCATCACTTCCTTTGGCAGTTCATTGTGCATGTAAACCATTCTCTCCGTGTAAAAAAGTTGCCCCTCACGTCCTTTTTAAATATTTCTCTTCTCACCTTAATTGTATGCCCCCTAGTTTTGAACTGCCTCATCCTAGGGAAATGACTCTTGACGCTCAACTTATCTAGTCCCCTCATGATTTTATAAACTATATTAAGGTCACCTCAACCTCCAACACTCCGGTGAATAAAGTCCCAGCCTTTCCAGTCTATTTTGTGAACTATCCAAAGCATAAGGTCTGGATCACCTATGTGCATTTGGAACATTTTAGACTTTGTTTTCTGTTGTAGATGGTTCTGCCTTATTAAACTATTTGTATCAGTATCTATTTGATTTCTTGTTTTCTGAAACAGTGTGCCACGAGTGCACATCTTATGAAGTGATATATTGTGTGACACTCAAAAACTTCACTTTTACTAACTGGGCATTGTCTCTGTCTGTGCAGTTTCTTTGCTCCACAGCACTAACAGGGACTTTAAGTGTTAGATGTCTGTCCAATTCATTGTCCTGGTTTTCTCATATCTAACATTTGTGTGGCTTAGCACCTTAAGAATTAAATGGATTCTGCTGTTCTCCTGTGCCAATAGTGATCCTCTCCTTTTACAACTGATCTATGTTGCTTTCAGGCTTTGCTTCACTCACCATCTTGAATGGTTTTTTTTTGGAGTCAGATCTTCTTCCAACTATAATAAATCTGACCAAGACTCATTAGCAATTCCTCCAACAATTCTATCCCTTATGAATTCTTACATGAAGCCATTTCTGCACTAATATGTATAGATCATGAATTAATTCAACCATGGATTCCCCTCAGTGTTAAATTCTTCTATTAAGTCTTGCTCTTATAAGTATTTTGTTAATCTTGAGGGTGAAGCAATTGCTGAAGACTTTCTTAAGCTTCAAATTTATCTGATATTTCTTTTAGATCTTGGAAAGCTATGAAACCATCAGTTATGCCCTCAATTATGTACATAATTTATACTTGTGGTTGTATAAAAGTTATTCTTGTTTATTCTGATTTAGTGTCTGATTTGGAAGTTATTCTGTATTTCATATTATTTACTCTAAGAAGTTAAAATCCTGTGTTCTAATAGGGTGACAATTTTTTTAATCATCCTGGAGATGTGAACATCACTGGCTCAGCCCATATATATTACCCACCCCCCTAATTGTTCAGAGGGCAGTTAAAAGTCAATCATACTACTTTCAGTCTGTAGCCACATGCAGGTCTAACCAGTTAAGGACAACTGCTACCTTCTCTAAAGGATATTAATGATCCAGATGTGCTTTTCTAACAATAGATATTGATTTCATAATCATCAATAGAGTCTTAATTCCAGCTTGTTTCTGTTGCATTCCAATTCCACTATGTTGCAGTTCAAACCTTGGTCCCTAGAACATTACCCAAGTTTCTGGCATAATAGTATGGTGATACCATTAGGCCAGCACTTTCCACCTGAAATCAAGGTGATTAGATATTTTGAATACTTACAGTATTTTCTAAATTGCAGTAACAGCTGTTCTGCTGCTCTTTGCCACTTTACGGGAGAGTTTTCCCCTATCTGGCAGTTAAAACGTGCACTTTCTCATGGCTAACGTAGCGGGTTCGCACCCTTCACAGGTAAACTGGAGTATTCGCACATTTTGCAGATTTATTGTATGAATCCCACTGTTTCCAGGTTTATTTAGAGACTTATGCTTTAATCACAGCTTTACTTAATGATTCACACTCTTCATAGTTTAAATAAATCCTTCTTTATCACAGCTCTCATGAAGGATATCAGGGTTTAACTGTAGTCTGAATAAAGTCTTCTAAATTTTCTCTCTGTTAGACAAAGTCTACTTAGGTCTTTCATCTGACCAATGCCATCATTTTCCCTGTGTGAAAAATAAAATGCCTGTCAGGTTCCTTTTAAATCTTTCTCCTCTCACCTTAAAAATACGTTCTCTAGTTTTGAACTCCCCTACCTTAGAGAAAA
Source organism: Chiloscyllium punctatum (assembly GCF_047496795.1). NCBI lineage: Eukaryota > Metazoa > Chordata > Chondrichthyes > Orectolobiformes > Hemiscylliidae > Chiloscyllium > Chiloscyllium punctatum. The sequence continues at coordinate 66,415,338 of NC_092749.1, read as the reverse complement.
CCACCTTAGCTATTGACAATATCTATGCCCCTCATGAATTTATAAACCTCTATAAGGTCACCCCTCAACTTCCTATGCTCCAGTCAAAAAGGTCCCAACCTATCCAGCCTCTCTTTATAACTCAAACCCTCCAGTCCCGTAACTTCCAGGTAAATCTTTTCTGCACCTTCTCCAATTTAATAACATCATCCCCACAGCAGAGCAAACAGAACTGTACACAGTACTCCAAAAGTGGCCTCAGCAATGTCCTGTACATCTGTAACAATACATCACAATTCCTGCACTCAATGGTCTGAACATTGAAAGTAAGCATGCCTAATGTCATCTTTACCACTCAGGCAAAAACAAGGACTGCAAATGCTGGAAACTAGAGTCTAGATTAGAGTGGTGCTGGAAAAGCACAGCAGGTCAGGCAGCATCCGAGGAGCAGGAAAATCGACATTTCGCCCTTTACCAGGTATTCCCGATGAAGGGCTTTTACCCAAAACATTGATTTTCCTGCTCCTCGGATGCTGCCTAACCTGCTGTGCTTTTCCAGCACCACTCTAATCTAGATCTTTACCACTCAGTCTAACTGTGAGGCAATTTCCAAAGACTGTGTACCTGAACCCCGAGGTCTCTCTGTACAACAACACTCCCCAGAGCCCTACCATTAACTGTATAAGTCCTGCCCTTGTTCATCTTACCAAAATGCAACATCTCCAATGCCCCTCCTCAACCCATTGGCCCAACTGATCAAGATCCTTTCGTAATCTTACTTAACCTTCATCACTGTCGACTAGACCACTAATTATGGTGTCATCCGCAAACTTACGAACCATGCTTCCTAGATTCTCATCTAAGTTGTTTCTATAAATGACAAACAACAGTGAACCCAGCACTGATCCTTTGGAACACTGTTGGCCATAGGTCTCCAGTCTGAAAAACAAACTTCCATTACCACTCTGTGTCTCCTACAATCAAGCCAATTTTGTATCCAATTATCAAGCTTGCCTTGAATCCCATGTGATCTAACTTCACTAACCAGTCTATCATGTGGAACCTTGTCAAAGGTTTCAATAAAATTCATGTAGTCAATGTCCACCACCCTCATCTATTTTCTTAGTCACATCATCAAAAAACTCAATCAAGTTTGAGAGACATGATTTCCCATGCAAAAAAAAACATGTCGACTATCCCTAATGCTTCTCCAAATGCATGTAAATCCTATTCCTCAGAATCCCCTCCAACATTTACCTACCATCGATGTCAGACTCACCGGTCTATAGATTCCAGGCTTCTCCTCACTGCCTTTCTTAAACAACGACACAACACTGGCTACCCTCCCGTCCTCCTGAACCTCACCTGTGACGGTAGATGATACAAATATCTCTGCTCGATGTCCCACAATTTCTTCCCTAGCTTCCCACAATGCTTTGGGATACACCTGATCAGGTCCTGGAGATTTATCTATCTTTATGTTTTTTTAAGATCTCCAACAACTCTTCTTCTGCAATGTGGACAGTTTTTAAGACATCAATATTTATTTCCCAGAACTCCCTAACTTTGATGTCTTTCTCCACAGTAAATACTGATCGAAAATATTTTATTAATGTTTTTCCCATCTCCTGTGTTTCCACACACAGACAACCTTGTTGATCTTTAAGGGACTGTATTCTCTCCCTAGTTGTTCTTTTGCTCTTAAGTTACTTGCAGAATCTCTTTGGTTTATCCTTTATCTATGCCTTCGTACCCTTACACTCTTCATTCTTCCAACCCAAGCACAACACCAAGAGCTGCCCAGAAAAGGATCCACACTTTCTTTGGAGAAAACCTGGCAAATTTAGGTCAGCAGTGTAGTTAACATTAGATAATTAATCCTGGGTTAGATCCTCCTAAATACTCTGGACATAGTATAGAAATCAGCATTAGGAAGTAAGAGTCACTGGTTTCAATTAGATTATGGGAACAATGACTTTATTTTCATACATTGGATGTGACTATAACTGACTGGGTCAGCATTTATTGGCAAGAGGACATTTCAAAGACACCCACAGTCACATGTTGGTGTAAGGATGGCAGATTTCCTTCATTAAAAGGACACTAATGAACCAAATGCATTTTTTAAAAAACAATCAATAGTGGCTACATGGTTGCCATTAGGCTGTATTTTTATTTCAGATTCTTAACTGATTTAAAATTTCATCAACTGCCATGGTGGGATCCAAACCCATGTGCCAACACATTTGCCCAAGTTTCTGGATTACTAGTCCAGTGATATTACTACTACATTACTGCTTCCGAAAGACATTTTACCCAAGGTAGCCTGCAGTGGCCTAGTATGGATCACTCGGGTGGTTGTTGTGTTATGTTCCCTTCTAATGCTCACTCAACTCCTTCTCTGATCAGAAATTGGATCTTGGGTTCCATACAGAACTCAACTTTGTCTCTCTGCCCAAAGAATTCAGGGTTCAACATTTTTCTAACCAGTTTAGCACCTTAGCAAATGAACTACTTAAGCAGGTTTGAGAATTCAAACAATGGTAAAATATGGAAGACAGTCATCATGTTATTCCAGGCATCTGGAAGAATCTATACAATTTGCTGCCAATTTTAAAGCTTTGAAAACTGGAAGCGCTCTGAAACTGAGGTATTTCAGTTGAAATAAATCTGATGACTGATACCATATGGGCAGAGTTAATAACATGAAAAAGGCAATCTCTCTATAAAATTTCATCTCAAAACTAAAATGTGCAAGTTGAAAAAAATTAAGTATTTTTCTTAGTAAAGACTAAGAAACTTATAAACTAAAAACTCACCTATGTAATAGGTAGAATTAGAATATAAGTACTAAATGGAATGATAGAAAGTTTGTTATAATGGCTGACTGACCCAATGACCAACTTCATAATATTCTTATCAATTATATATACTGATTGATGATTTTTATAATCCTAATAGAGCTACAATGAGTTGCTTGGCGGCTGCTAAATAATACAGATTTCTTAAATTCATTTTTCCTCCTGCTTATGTTACACTTTCTCATTTGGGGTAGGCTTCTCCTGTTGCTACTTGTAATGCAACTGTAAACACTCTTATATTCATATTTGTTTTATGAAGCTAAAACAACTGGGAACTCTTTCCCTGTGGTTATTCCTAATTTTTGATCCTCAAGAATACAAAAATATTGAATTGTGCCCAAAATTTCTAAAACCTCATCTGTTGCGTAGCACTTCTGAAATATTAATGCAATGTTAAAACTCTCTTCCTTGCTTTCAATTCCATCATGGTATCGTACCTCTAAACCCACGTAATCTCCTTCTGCCCTACAGGAACTCTGTACTCTTTCAATTTTGATTTCTGCAAGACCTCTTTATTATCTGTTGAGGAGTGTAGCTTAATCACCTGTTCTCAGAGGCTCAGTTGCTATTGTAATCACAGGGCGAAAGTGAGGACTGCAGATGCTGGAGATCAGAGTCAAGATTAGAGTGGTGCTAGAAAAGCACAGCAGGTCAGGCAGCATCCGAGGAGCAGGAAAATCAATGTTTTGGGCAAAAGCCCTTCATCAGGAATGAGGCTAGGAGTCTCCAGCGTGGCGAGATAAATGGGAGGGACATGGGGCTCGGGAGAAGTTAGCTAAAAGTGCAATAGGTGGATGGAGGTGGGGATGAAGGTGATAGGTCGGAGAGCAGGGAGTAGCGGATGGGGGGGAGGGAAGATTGGCAGGTAGGACAGGTCATGAGGATGGTGCTGAGCTGGCAGGTTGGAACTGAGGTAAGGTGGGGGGAGGGGAAATGAGGAAACTGGTGAAGTCCACATTGATGCCCTGGGGTTGAAATGTTCTGAGGCGGAAGATAAGGCGTTCTTCCTCCAGGCATTGGGTGGTGAGGGAGTGGTGGTGGATGAGGCCCAGGACCTGCATGTCCTCGGCAGAGTGGAAGGGTGAGTTAAAATGTTCAGCCATGGGGCAGTGGGGTTGATTGGTGCGGGTGTCCCAGAGATGTTCCCTAAACCATTCTGCAAGAAGGCATCCAGTCTCCCCAATGTAAATGAGACTGCACCGGGAGCAACGGATACAATAAATGACATTTGTGGAAGTGCAGGTGAAACTTTAATGGATGTGGAAGGCTCCTTTGGAGCCTTGGTTGGAAGTGAGAAGGGAGGTGTGGGCATAGATTTTGCAATTCCTGCAGTGGCAGGGGAAGGTGTGTTGTTGGGGGGCATGGACCTGGCAAGGTAGTCATGGAGGAAACAGTCTTTGCGGAAAGCGGATAGGGGTGGGGAGGGAAATATATTCCTGGTGGTGGGGTCTGTTTGTAGGTGGTGGAAATGGCGGTGGATGATGTGGTTTATGCTGAGGTTGGGGGGATGGAGGGTCAGGATGGAGGGATGGTTCTGTCCTTGTTGCAGTTAGAGAGGTGAGGTTTGAGGGTGGAGGTGTGGAACGTGGATGAGATGTGTTGGAGGGCATCTTCAACCACATGGGAAGGGAAATTATGGCCTTTAAAGAAGGAGACCATCTGGTGTGTTCTGGGGTGGAACTGGTCCTCTTGGGAGCAGATAGAGTCATACAGTCATAGAGATGTACAGCATGGAAACAGACCCTTCGGTCCAACCCGTCCATGCCGACCAGACATCCCAACCCAATCTAGTCCCACCTGCCAGCACCCGGCCATATCCCTCCAAGCCCTTCCTATTCATATACCCATCTAAATGCCTCTTAAATGTTGCAATTGTACCAGCCTCCACCACATCCTCTGGCAGCTCATTCCATACATGTACCAGCCTCTGCGTGAAAAGGTTGCCCCTAAGGTCTCTTTTCTATCTTTCCCCTCTCACCCTAAACCTATGCCCTCTAGTTCTGGACTCCACGACCCCAGAGAAATGACTTTGTCTTTTTATCCTATCCATGCCCCTCATAATTTTGTAAACCTCTATAAGGTCACCCTTCATCCTCCGATACTCCAGGGAAAACAGCCCCAGCCTGTTCAGCCTCTCCCTGTAGCTCAAATCCTCCAATCCTGGCAACATCCTTGTAAATCTTTTCTGAACCCTTTCAAGTTTCACAACATCTTTCCGATAGGAAGGAGACCAGAATTGCATGCAGTATTCCAACAATGGCCTAACCAATGTCCTGTACAGCCACAACATGCCCTCCCAACTCCTGTACTCAACAGGTTCATAGCTCCTTGAAAGTGGAGTTGCAGGTAGATAGGATAGTGAAGAAGGCGTTTGGTATGCTTTCCTTTATTGGTCAATGAACCTGCACTCCAAGGTCTCTTCGTTCAGCTACACTCCCTAGGACCTTACCATTAACTGTATAAGACCTGCTAAGATTTGCTTTCCCAAAATGCAGCACCTCACATTTATCTGAATTAAACTCCATCTGCCACTTCTCAGCCCATTGGCCCATCTGGTCAAGATCCTGTTGTAATCTGAGGTAACCCTCTTCGTTGTTCACTACACCTCCAATTTTGGTGTCATCTGCAAACTTACTAACTGTATTTCTTATGCTCACATCCAAATCATTTATGTAAATGACAAAAAGTAGAGGACTCAGCACCGATCCTTGTGGCACTCCACTGGTCACAGCCCTCCAGTTTGAAAAACAACCCTCCACCACCATTCTCCGTCTTCTACCTTTGAGCCAGTTCTGTATCTAAATGACTAGTTCTCCCTGTATTCCATAAGATCTAACCTTGCTAATCAGTCTCCCATGGGGAACCTTGTCGAACGCCTTACTGAAGTCCATATAGATCTCATCTACTGCTCTGCCCTCATCAATTTTCTTTGTTACTTCTTTAAAAAACTCAATCAAGTTTGTGAGACATGATTTCCCATGCACAAAGCCATGTTGACTATCCCGAATCAGTCCTTGCCTTTCCAAATACATGTACATCCTGTTCCTCAGGATTCCCTCCAACAGCGCCAGAGACCTGGGTTCAATTCCCACCTCAGGCGACTGACTGTGTGGAGTTTGCACGTTCTCCCAGTGTCTGCATGGGTTTCCTCCCACAGTCCAAAGATGTGCAGGTCAGGTGAATTGGCCATGCTAAATTGCCCGTAGTGTTAGGTAAGGGGTAAATGTAGGGGTATGGGTGGGTTGCGCTTCGGCGGGGCGGTGTGGACTTGTTGGGCTGAAGGGCCTGTTTCCACACTGTAAGTAATCTTACCTAATCTAATCTAATCTTCAACTTGCCCACCACCAAGGTCAGGCTCACCGATCTATAGTTCCCTGGCTTGTCTTTACTGCCCTTCTTAAACAGTGGCACCACGTTTGCCAACCTCCATTCTTCCAGCACCTCACCTGTGACTATCGATGATACAAATATCTCAGCAAGAGGCTTAGCAATCACTTCTCTAGCTTCCCACAGCGTTCTCAGGTACACCTGATCAGGTCCTGTGGATTTATCCACCTTTAACCGTTTCAAGACATCCAGCACTTCCTCCTCTGTAATATTGACAATTTTCAAGATGTCACCATCTATTTCCCTACACTCTATATCTTCCATATCCTTTTCCACAGTAAATACTGATACAAAATATTCATTTAGTATCTCCCCCGTTTTCTGTGGCTCCACACAAAGGTCACCTTGCTGATCTTTGAGGGGCCCTATTCTCTCCCTAGTTACCCTTTTGTCCTTACAGCGGATGCGGAGAAATTAGGAATATTGGATAGCATTTTTGCTATCATCAGTCATCAATGTAGGGGAGGAAGAGGTGGGGAGTGGTGCCAGTGTAACTACGGAAGATGGACTGTTCTATGTAGCCAACAATGACTGCATCGACGCCACCTCATGGTGCCATGAGGTTGAGCTGTTCATCAACTTCACCAACACATCCCACCCGACCTTAAACTCACCTGGACTATCTCTCCATCTCCATCAACACTGACATTTTTTACAAACCCATCGACTCCCACAGCTACCTGGGTTACACCTCTTCCCACCCTACCCCCTGCAAAAATGCTATCCCATATTTCCAATTCCCCCACCTCTGCCATATCTGCTCCCAGGAGGACCAGTTCCCCCACAGTAAACGCCAGATGGTCTCCTTCTTTAAAGACCGTAATTTCCCTTCCCACGTGGTTAAAGATGCCCTCCAAAGAATCTCATCCAAGTCCCATACCTCCGCCCTCAAACCCGACCCCTCCAACCGCAACAAGGACAGAACCCCCCTTTGTTCTCACTTTCCACCCCACCAACCTCTGCACAAGCCGCATCTCAGCCGACATTTCCGCCACCTACAAATGGACCCCTCCACTAGAGATATATTTCCCTCCCAACCTCTATCCACTTTCCGCAAAGACTGTTCCCTCTATGACTATCTGATCATGTCCACGCCCACCAACAACCCACCCTCCCCTCCTGCACCTTGCCCTGCCACCGCAGGAATTGCAAAACCTGCTCCCACACCTCCTCCCTCACCTCCATTCAAGACCCCAAAGGAGCCTTCCACATTCATCAAAGTTTCATCTGCACATCCACCAATATCATTTATTGTACCTGTTGCTCCCGATGCGGTCTCCTTTACATTGGGGAGACTGGACACCTTCTCGCAGAGCGCTTTAGGGAACATCTCCAGGATACCTGCCCTGTGGCTGAACATTTCAACTCCCCTCCCACTCTGCCCACATGCAGGTCCTGAGCCCCATCCACTGCCGCTCCGTCACCACCCGACGCCTTGAGGAAGAATGACTCATCTTCTGCCTCGGAACACTTCAACCCCAAAGCATCAATGTGGACTTCACCAGTTTCCTCATTTCCCCTCCCCCCACTTTACCCCAGTACCAACCTGCCAGCTCAGCACCATCCTCATGACCTGTCCTACCTGCCAATCTTCCTTCCCACCTATCTGCTCCACCCTGCTCTCCGACCTATCACCTTCATCCCCACCTCCATCCACCTATTGTACTCTTGGCTACCTTCTTCCTAGCCCCACTCTCCTCCCATTTATCTCTCCATCCCAAAGGCTCCCTGCCTCATTCTTGACGAAGGGCTTTTGGCAGAAATGACGATTGACGATTTTCTTGCTCATCAGATGCTGCCTGACCTGCTGTGCTTTTCCAGCACTACTCTAGTTTTGACTGTTATAATTACAGTCTGTCAAAAGCGCAATCAATGATTTCAAATTCTACCCCATCACCAACTGCTCTCTAACCATAGTCTTCTCATTCTCATCTCAATACTTTCATTCTGAGTTATGCAAACTCTGGACTACTTGAAAAATTTGGAAGGAACCAGTTTGAAAAATAACATCCAACTTCTTACCAGATGCTTGCAGAGCCGTGAAAGTAAAAATAACACACAGCGGTTTGTATGTAGAATGAACTGCCAAAGGAAACAAATAGGTGCAGGTCCAGTTAGAACATTTGAAAGACATTTGGACAAGTACATGAATAGGAAAGATTCAGAGGCTTTGATTCAAATGCAGGCAAATGGGATGAGTTTAGTTTGGGAAACTTGGTCAGCATGGACAAGTTGAACCAAAGGTCTGTTTCTGTGCTGTATGACTCTATCACTGTAGTATTGCTGACAAATTACACATCTTTTAGAAGCTTTTTGTCTCAAACTCATTAAGACAATTTGGAAGAATACCAATTTAATAGTGAAAACAAAGACTGGTAGATGACTCTCAATGATCATTTACCTGATGAATCAGACTGGGAGAAAGTGAGGACTGCAGATGCTGGAGATCAGAGCTGAAAATGTGTTGCTGGAAAAGCGCAGCAGGTCAGGCAGCATCCAAGGAGCAGGAGAATCGACGTTTCGGGCATAAGCCCTTCTTCAGGAAAAGGCCTTTGCTGAAGAAGGGCTTATGCCCGAAACATCGATTCTTCTGCTCTTTAGATGCTGCCTGACCTGCTGCACTTTTCCGCAACACATTTTTCAGCCCTGGTGAATCAGAGTCCACATGCAACAAATCAGCATTGTCCTCTCTGATAGTATAAACGTTGATTCTTTTTTCCCTCTTAAATTGGTATAGTCTTGATATGTGCAAGTTAATAAGCTTCAGCAAATGTGTATACTTTCAGCAAAAGCTCCGCATTATCAAATGACTATTTTTACCTCTTTCGCTATAAGCTTCGTGATATCACTGTGTCTGCAACCTCAGATTAATATTTCTTTTGTTGACCTTTACTTCTGTTTCTGTAGTCGTGCCACAAGATGGCTGCTTGCTGCAGAGGTGACATTCAATCTAATTAATAAATAATTGTTTAAGTTCTCACTTTTCCAGCCTGGATTAGTGTACTTCTGAAATACTTTCCCTGTCCTTTTGGGAGTTTAAGCTTTGCTCATGGTGTCACAAATATCTGTTTACTCAGTGCTGAACTCTAGCTCGGTACTGCACAGACAGACCACCCAACTCTTTGCACTGCAGCCTGTATCTGCTCTAAGTTACCAATTACTTTCATGTGGTTCTACATAGGCTTTATCCAGCTGCTATCACTCTCTCATCTAGAAAGCTAATTTTGGGTTTTGCAAATGTGCATTTGTTGGTCATTAACTTGTATTGTGTGAGTCAAGTGAGCATCACTGATAACTGCTGATTGTCTTCTCCTTGACACTTCCATGGACAACAACATCATCAAGTCAATTGTGCATCCCCTGAATATCTGACAAGAGTGAAGGGACAATTCCTTGAGATATGCTAGTCCATCGAGTACTCTGCAGTCCTGAAACGTACCTTCAGATAAAACAAAAGTTGTAAGGCATCAGGTTTATTCTGCTAATGATACATGAAGAGAGCTGTATTGCATATTAAGCCATTGAAGACTCTCAAGTTTTTGTATGATGCTGATAGTTCTTCGATTGTAGGAAGCGGATGCTTGTCTAGAATAACAGAAAAGATTAATTTTAAATACTTCTGCAACCAAACAAAATAGCTGGAATTCTTCTTACAGTTCAGATTTGAGTAACTTCTTTGGTGTCTGTTTACTTTGGTCTGAATCCATAGCAGACCTAATCAATCACACACAGAGAATATAGATCAATTTCCAGACTCTCATTACTTGACAAAGAATAATGAACAAATGGGGGGTCTCCACAGGAACAGTTTCTGTGAATAGAATACTTTGGTCCCTAGATCTGTTCAAAATATTTTGATTAAACTGCAAGACATTATCTAAGAGCTATGGCAGAGTTTAATTTATTCATTTGCAAGTCTATGCCATAGTGGATGGTAAAGCAGAATCTTTAATGTGCCCAATGGGGTGGTCACACCCACTGGTTGGAGAACCAGCAGTGAACACCTTCCCACCGTTTCTCTGGCAAGGCCCATCAGGTACTTCTGTTGGGTCTTCCCTGGGATTAAGGAGCCTGGGAGCAGAAATAGTTCCTGCTAAGAGCTGCTGGCCAATTAGAGACTGGCAGTTGATCATTGCCATCACAAAACTGGAAGTGGGTGCAGAGGCTGGCAATGTACCTAACAGAGGCTCAGGGTTAATGAGGAACTCCTGGTCAAAGATAGGCGAGAGTGGGATGGGGGTCACAGGAAGTGGCTTGTGTGACAGGATGTGCAGACTGATCAGAGTCAAAAGGGCAATAAGTTAAATCCGGCCTCCCCACTTTCTCAAAGGTGGGTCACTTGATCAGGAACTTCAACTAGATCCACATCCCACAAACATATTATGAAGAAAACTGACAAAAAATAGATGCATAATGTGGCCAGTCCAAATGAAGAAATGAAAGCAATCACTATCAAAACCTTGCAACCATTCTGTTCCTGACTAGCACTATTCATATAAACATCTGCAGTAGCTTTTCCAGTATTTATAGATTATCATATGCTAAGGATGTTTATCAAATTACATTGCTATTAGATGAACATTGGGTGAGTCTTTGCTCTAAAGGTTTCTGCTATAGATCAGGTGCAAACTACCCATCACAAAAATCTAATACTATTGCTTCTGTACTGGTTTCTGTGTTTGCTATGTTGAAAGAACAGGCTGTGAGTCTTTAGTCAGTGCCGCAACATTCATAAATTGCTTTCCAATTCATTTTGCAGGATTTGGACAGCCCTGTGAAGGTACTTTTTATTATGGATCTGGTTCAATTTATCATCTAAATACCTCACAGTAAAAATAGTAGTTGCAACATTTAGAACATTCTTATCTGAAAAATTAGGAGGACAAGAAGGGACAGTAAGATCAAACCTGATCTTTAACCTCAACTTCACCTTCCCTCACTGTTCTCATATTCCTTGATTCCTTTATAATTAATGGTCTATCAACCTCGGTCTTGAACATCCTGAACATTGAACATTCACAGTCCTCCTGTATAGCAACTTCTGAATTGGTTCCATGAAGAAAATTTTCCTCATCTCAGGTCTAAATAACTGAGCACCTTATTCTGACACTGTGACTCTTGGTTCTGGACTCTTTAGGTTTGGGAAACATTCATCCAGTGTCTATCCTGTCAAATCATTGAAGTTTTTTCTGTGTTTCAAGGAGATCGCATTTCATTCTTCAGAAGAATTTTTCCTATTCTATTCTGTAATCATTCATCAATCTCATCAGACCAGGAATCAGTCTGATGAACCTTGCATTGCACTCTCCCTTTCTTAAGTTAAGACCAAATCCTGAGACACAAGTCCAATTGAAGCGCCTCAATGGTCATGCATAATTGCAGTAAGGCCTTTGTACTCCAAATCATTCCAATTCCTTTAAGTTAAGACCATAATCCCATTGGGTTTCTTAATTGTTTCCTGGACTGAGTGTTAATTATTTGTAGATTTTGTGGAAGAACTGGCATGAATTGCATTGTATTGACATGGGGTCCTTAAGGGGTCATGGGAATGGTCAAGAGAAACGGGATGGCATGACAATTGGCACAGAGGTGCCATGAAGTGTGGGTGGAAGGTGACAGGGTCTGAGGCACGGAGGCCAGATGACCTAAAATCTATGGAAACATCTGGGGTGAAGTACCAGAGAAATGAGGCAGTTCTCTTGAATAAGTTACCTTGGCACTCTACTCTCCACATGGCAACCTTCGTTCTGCTTCCAGGGCCTGTGATCACCCTGCTACACTGCCAGCTACTCCCTTCCCAACCTCAAACAGGCACTTTCCCCTGAGATGGGGGCTGTAAGATTAGAAATTTGCTGACTCACACTACTTACCTCAGGAGTGACAATTGTTCCTCCTTTTCAATTTTGGTCATTATAATCTCGAAAATCACGAGAAGTTGATCAAACGTGGCTTTTCTTTCATAAAGTTTAATTATATGGTTATTTTCTAAGTTTTGTTTTTCTTCATCAGCTTTATTGACTGGTTTGAACTTGCATAGCTGTAGAAGTTTTTATTATCTTTTTAAATAGCTTAAGCTCATTCTTTTGTTCTCTTCTTCAATTTCTTAGATATATTTCTCTGAATTCCAAAATTGTCTCCGTTTTCATGCTAATTGTATTTTCTGGCAACTTTTGAGTCTCTCCCTTTATTTTACAATCATCTTTAACATCTTTTGTAGCTTCAACTGGATCACTTTTTCCAAATTTTTAAAAAAGTTCTTTTGGAGGTATATATTTATGGGGACTTTAAAATTATTTATTTAAATGATTGCCATTGCCTATCTAACATCAGACTTTGTAAACAAACACCAAAAGAATTGCAGATGCTGTAAGTCAGAAAGAAAGACAGAAATTGCTGGAAAAGCTCAGCAGATTCAGCAGCATCTGTGGCAAGAAATCAGAGTTAAAGATTCAGGTTGAGTGACACTTCCTCTGAATTCCCGAAACATTAACTCTGATTTCTCTCTACAGAAGCTGACAGTTTTTCCAGCAATATCTGTTTTTATTGGACCAGACCTTGTATTATTGTTTCCCAATCTACTTTATTCAACTTGCCATGAATACCAATTAGGGTGCTTTATTTAGATTTAATTTCAGAATTAAGTAAATTACTCTCAAATTTATGTAAAATTGTATCATATTATGAATATTCTTCCCCAGAGATTCCTCTACTGGGAGTTTACTAATTAATCATGTCTTATCGTACAATGGTGGATCTAAAATAGTTAGTTAGTTCCCTAATTAGTTCCTTGAAGTACTGATCTAGAAAACTAACTTGTACACATTCACTGAATTCATTCTTTGCACTAATACTGCAAATATCTATATGAAAATTGAAATCCCCATAATTAACCTAGTTACATGTACTTCTAAATTTCTGACTTCTACTCTGTTTTTCTGATTCATCGTTCCAATATTAGGAAGTGCAGGGTGAAGGGATTTGTTAGCTCTGTAAACCAGACCTGGGAAGAAGTGGCCTGAAAGGTTCAAATTTCATTCCAGGGTGGTGGGTTTCTGGGAGGTAGGCCAGTGATCTCAGAACATGGCAGGTAGCTGCCATGTGTAAATGTCCTTGCACTGGCACTGGTACTGCCACTGTGTTGATGCTGCTTAAGAAAAAATAAGAATGAAAGAAGTTAATCTTTCCAGCTCTCACCACTTACACCCCATCTTCCCAGTCACACACACAGACTCCTCATGCCCCATCCTTACCTGCCTATGTTCCTTTATGCCTACCCTATCCATCTAAAATGTTTCACTAATACGTTCCATGTCCAATCAATGTGCCTTTACTTGCCCCCCAAGGTCTGTTAAAACCCTTGTCCCAACTTACTGCTAACTCATGCCAACAGATGCCCTCTTTTCCATTACACTTTCACATTCCATACCAACTCACTGGATGGGTAGACCTCTAAAGTCATTCAGAGATAAGATGAAATAAAGTTCAGTAAATAAAGTTCTAAATATCTATTGCAGACTTCATAATCTCCATTGTGTTTTGGCACTGTAGTTTGCAAAAAGATATAGCAATTCAAAACTGGGCCTCCAAGGGATCCATGGGCCATGAGTAGCAAAAGAATAGTATCCAATCACAATGCACATCTTCATGGCCTGGCATATTACCCCACTCTATTGTTGCCATCTAGCCTGGTGATCATCCCTGGTTCAATGAAGAGTACAGGAGAACAAGATGGCCGTTGTGGTAGAGTAGGCACCTTCCACTTATCATTTTTTTCCTTCTTTTCTCGTTTTCTTCTGTCCTTTTTTAAAATTTTCTTTTAACTTACCTTTTGAAGAGAGTTCAGTCATGGGGGCAATAATGGTGACAGCAGCAGAGTCTGGAGTCCGGAGGGTAGCAGCACATAAAAAAATTTGGATACTCTTGTACATGAATGACATATTATCTTGCTGATGCAGCAGGTAGTTAAGAAGGCAAATGGAATCTGGTCCTTTATTGCTAGAGGGTTTGAGTTTGAAAATAAGAAGTCTTGATACAACCATATAGTGTGTTAGTGCGGCCACACCAGAAGTTCTGTGTCCAGTTTTGGTCCTTGTGGTAAGAAAGGATATATTGGCATAGGAGACAGTTTAAAAGAGATTGGCTACACCGATTTCTAGAATAAAGGAGCTGTTTTATCAAGAAATTCTAAACAGGTTAGGTCTTTATTCGCTACAGAGGGGTGATCTATTGAAACATACAAAGATTCTGAGAAAATTTGACAAGGTAGATGTTGAGATGGTCCAATCCTCCTCCAGTCCCCAACATCTTCCCACGGCACCTTCTCGTGCAATCACAGAAGGTGTAACACTTACGATTTACTACCTCCCCCTCACTATCCAAGGCCCCAGACACACCTTCCAGGTGGAGCAGCAATTTACCTGCACTTCACTGAATCACCCATCTTCAGCACAGAAACCAACCTTTACCCAGCTCCAATCAGACGGAGGGTGACTGCACCTGAAATGCACTTGCAGTCTGCTTTCTCTCCACAAATGCTGCCAGACCTGCTGAATTGTTCCAGCAATTTTTGATCTTGTTCCTGATTTTCAGCATGCACACCTCTTTGGTTTTTGGGTTAGATGTTGAGACACATTCACAAATACAGGAATTTCAAACTAAGGAACACAGTTACAAAAAAAAGACACTTAGTTAAAACGAAAATGTGAAAGAATTTCTTGTCTCAGTGGGTAGTTAAAGTAATGAATGCTCTACTCCAGAGGTTTCTGGAAGCCAGATCACTGAAAGTATTGTAAGAGAAGGTAGATAATGTTTTGAGGTATTGCAGACTTGAGGATTATGGGAAACATGCATAAAAGAGGAGTTAAGGCTTGGGGTAGATCAGCCATAATATTATTGAGTGGCGGGGTAAGCCTATACCAGCTCCTATGGTCTTACATTAAAGAGTCTATAAGTACATTGAGTTGTCAATAAATTGGAGATATGCCAATAAAATGGAGCAATTGTAGACACGTGACAATAATAAAGAATGTCTGTGAAGTCATTCATACAGCAATCCAGTAACAGAAACCCTTAAACCCATTCAACAGGCAAAGTAAAAGAGCAAGAAATCATTCATTTTTCAATGCTCCAAACATTTTAAAATAGAATCCTTACAGTGTGGAACCAGGTCATTCAGCCCAACAGGTCCACACTGATCCTCCGAAGAGTATCCCACCCAGACCCATTTCCCTACCCTATTACTCTACATTTCCCCTGACTAATGCACCTAACCTGTACATCCCTGGACACAGTGGGCAATTTAGCATGGCCAAATCACCTAACCTGCTCATCTTTGGACTGTGGGAGGAAACCCACACAAATATTGGGAGAATGTGCAAACTCCACACAGACAGTCACCTGAGGCTGGAATCGAGCCCAGGCCCCTGGTGCTGTGAGATAGCAGTGCTAACCACTGAGCCACCATGCCACCCCATGTTAAATTTTTCAGGCAAGACTTTTAAATGCCCTGACAGCTCCTTTCAACACACCCTCTTACCTTTTCACTTTGAAACGTCCTTAGTACATTAATCCTTAGTCCTAGTTAATTAGTTAGTAAGCAATTAGGAATTTTCTTCTAAGTTGCTGTAAATAAGAGAAATTCTTTATTTTTAAAGAAGTAGCTGTACTTGGATTTAACTGAGAACACCAGGAATAAGGGAAAGTCAGCACCACGATAATAACTATAAGTAAAGATAAAGTAAGAGAAATAAATTTAAGATAGGGCAGTGCAGCCCAGTTCAGTAAGATGCTTGACCTGTCATATGTGGGAAGTCAATAAGCATACCACTGTCTTCGATGACCACCCATGCAGGAAGTGCTGCCTACTGCAGAGAATATAGCTCAGGGTTTCAGATCTAATGGTGTCACTGTGAGACCTCTGCAAATCTGAGAGCCCCCCCGCCCCCCGAATAGCAGGTCCAGAGTGGTGGTCACACAACAGCTTAAGTGCATGGAGGCAGAAAGAGAAATGATAGCAGCAAGGCAGTTCAAGAGAAACAGCAGTCCCCTTGAGTCCCAGTCACAAATTGGTTTTCTATTTTGGAAGCTGATGGGGGTTCTGGTTTTTTTAAGAGAATGCAGTCAGAGCCAAGGTTGTAGAAGTATGAGAACTTGGAGAAAGAAAACTGAAAGAGCTATTGCCATGGACAATTCAGTACCTACGGGGAACAGACAGGCATTTCTGTGGCTGTAGAGCTGACTCCAGGATGGTAGTATCAAAGTCAATGATGTCAGACAGTGGTTGCAGGATGTCCTTCTGGGGAGGATGAACAGCTAGAGGTCATGGTCCACACTGGTATCAATGAGAGGGATGTGGTCTTGCAATCAGAATTTGGGAAGCTGTGTAAGAAATCAGTAAATGTAGAATGGAAATAGGTCAAATGCAGGAAATTGAGATTTTATGGTAGTTATGTAAGTATAGACTCAATGGGCCAAAGGGCCTTTTCTGCACTGAATGATTCTCTGAATCTATAAGCAGATCAAGTGGCAGTGGAACAATTAGGAGATATAATAATTGCATCATAAGGTTTAATATGACTATAAAAATGAACAACTAGCCAACCAGAGTAAGTAACAGCAGGAGAGTCGGTTTCAATGGAGCAAGAATACAGCTGGGCCAGAAAGGTTACAATAAAGCGCCAATAGGAAAAACTATAGTTGAATTAGAGGCTACCTTCAGATATCAAATGGTTTGGTCACAGCTAAGATATACTTTCTCAAAAAGAAAGGCAAGGCATACAAATCCAGGGCTTCTTGTGAAAACATTCAGGAAGAAAAGATGTGTTTATGACAGTTGTCTTAAAATGCAATTGAGAACCTAAAGGAATAGAGAAGGTTCAAAGGGGAGGTAGAAAATACAGATTGGAGGCAAAGAGGAAGAATGAGGAAAGTCTGATGGCCAACATGAAAAGGAATCTCAGAATCTTCTATGGCAAATAAGTTGATTAGAAATTATCTAAAGAGGAGTAGGGCCATTTAGAGACCAAAAGGGGAATTTACACATACAGGCATAGAGCATGGCTGAGGTCATAACTGAATTAGAAGAGCCAGTATGGATTTAGAACCCTAGAATGATAGAAAAGATGCTGTACTCAAACAGGCCATTGAGCCTGTCTGTTCCAGCTAGATAAACTAGTTTCCCATTCTAATTGCACTTCTCAGCAACTGGTTCATAACTGGTTCATAAGTTACAGTGCTTCAGATAGAGATTACAAATATTTTAGCTATCCAAGTCATTGTGACAGAGGCTGAGACTCTCACAAGATGGATTCAAAATTGTGATGGAAGTGTTGGATAACTTTAAATAGAGTTGACAACGCACCAAGACCAAATGAGATGCATCTAATGATTTCAAGGGAGGCGAGAGTGAAAGTTGCAGAGGCACTAGCCATGTTCGTTCAGTTATACTAAACTCAGGAGAGGTTCCAGAATTGCAAGCATAATTCCCTTGTTCAGGAGGGTTATAAGGATCAACCCAGCAATTACAGAACATTTAGTTTAACCTCAATTGTGGGGAGCTTAATAGAAATAATTATTCAGGATAGAATTGTAGCTGTGTGGAAAAAGGTGATTAATACAGAAGAGCCAGCATGGATTTAAAACCATTGAAAAGTTACAGAACAATGGGGGCTCTTTAGCCTATCATGTTTATGTCAACTAAACAAACTAGCCACCCATTCTAATTCCACTAACCAAAAGAGAAAATGCTAGAAAATCTCAGCAGGTCTGGCAGCATCTGTAAGGAGAGAAAAGAGTTGATGTTTCGAGTCTAACTGACCCTTTGTCAAAGCTGTGACAAAGGGTCAGTTAAACTCGAAACGTCAGCTCTTTTCTCTCCTTACAGATGCTGCCAGACCTGCTGAGATTTTCCAGCATTTTGTCTTTTGGTTTCAGATTCCAGCATCCGCAGTAATTTGCTTTTGTCATTCAAATTCCACTGTTCTGCACTTGGTCTGTAGCCTTGGAGGGTATATTAAATCCTAGTTCATTTTCCATCTCAATTGACAATTTCCATCTCAACCACCAAATTAGATAGCAAATTCCAAATACCAATCACTTTCTAGGTCAAGACATTTTCTAGTATCCTCTGCAATCCTTTTACCAATCACTCTTAAATCTGTCATTGATCCCTCCACCAGGAGAAATGATTTCCCATGCGTACTCTACTAGGCCCTTTATTATTTTGATTAATTATTGTTCAGCTTCCTCTATTCTTATGAAAACAACCACAGCTTCTCCATTCTTTCCTCCATAGCTGAAATTGATTAGTCCTGGCAACATTCCTATAAATCTCTTCTGTGCTTCCTCCAAGGCAATTATATTGTTTCTGTAATATGGTGACCAGAACTGGACGTAATACACCAGCTATGGTGTAATCAGTAACTCATGTAGTTCCAACATTTTATCATTTCTTTTGTTTTCAATATCTCAAACCTTGAAGGAATGCATCCCATAAGGCTTCTTTACAACTCTGTCTCACTGTCTTGCCACCTTCAGAAACTTGTGGACACTTCCTTTATTCCTCTCAATACTCACCTGTGGAATAATTCCAGGAATGAGAAACTTCAGTTATGAGGAGAAATGAGAGAGGTTGGAATTGTTCTCCTTGGAGAGAAGAAGGCCTAGAGTTGATCTGATAGCGATCAATTCTTTTTCTGCTCATAAAAGGCTAGGGGTTGAGATGGCATACATGTAAAATGGTTTGTAAATGTAGTAAATGTGATAAATGTTTTCACTCAACATTCCAGTTTGGCTCTGGAATGCATTGCCTGGAAGTGTGGTAGAGTTCAATGGAAGTAACAATGTGCAGTTGTAGGGGAAAAGCTGGAGAGTGGTACAAATTCAAATACTCATTTGGACAGTCAGTACAGACATGCTGAGCCAAATAGCCTCCTCTGCACCATATACCTCCGTGGTTTTGTAATTCTAATCACACCATTACCATATTTAGTAAAATGGATAATCTTACTTATTCAGTTGAAAAAATCTAGGTATATGTTGGCAATGCGGTTTTTAATATTCTAAACCTGACTTTCAACCACATGAAAAGCACATTATAAATTCTCAGGATTGAAACACCTTTACTTTTTTATAATTTTCATCTTCACATTCAGTCATTCTTCCTGCAAAATTCTATGTTATACTAGTATCTAATTTTTATACGGCCGTTTGTATCCCCATTGCACTTAGTTGTAAGAAAGACAGAAAATGACTTGAAGAAATTACCTGTAATTGAACTGCACAGAAAATGTCAGTTGAGGAAAATGTTCTTTTCTTTAAAAAATGTCAAAAGGGCCTTGCAATTAACACTTATCCCGACTGTTACATTCTCCTAAATGTGAAACTACAAATTACAAAACACAAAGGCTTTTTGGACTAAGAAACTGCAATATATTTATAACAAGACTAAAAATTAGGTACAGTATATCCTGTATATATTTTTTCCAGTGGATTGATACATGATTCTTTTAAGCATATCAGATATTTCAATTTTACTACCCAAGAAATCCAATTTAGTTTTTAGAAAGTACTTAGCAGGATTAATCCATCAAAGAACAAATTTATACTATTTTATTACTATTGCTCTTTTAACAGATTATCTTGCACTTTTTTGTAGTTTGTTCAATAGACATTTACAAATGCAAATACAAAAATTAAATCCAACTTGTTAAAATGACAGAAGCTCTACTTTTTTGAATGATTCATAAGAGACCTGTTTTAGTCGGCATAGGGTATTCCTTCAACATAAGTATGATAGAATGTCTTCAACAAGCTTTATAAAAATTTATAATATTGGGGATAATTTGATGTAATAAAAGAATACAAGTTCTTTAAAAATAAAAAAATGTGCTGAGAAACCTGGGTCCTTTCAACAGAATAGATTATCTCATAGTCCTATTTAATTTTTCTTCCTATTCCATGAAGAAAAATCATTCACCATATACACAATTCCGAGATTTAAATGATAACATTAAATAGCCTAGTTCCTCTACAATTCCAAATAAGCTACAAATCTAAATTGAATACTTTGAATCTGTCAGATTAAACAGTTTGCTGCTACATAGAAAAAACACCCAAGAAGTTAATCACATTGTTTTCAACATGCCTATGGTATACATTAGAAGAACATCAACAGAACCAGAGCCAGTGATTTATCAATACCACAATAGATCTGGGAGCATTATTTGCAACAATACTATCCTTTGAAAATAATCATTGCTTTTTCTGTCCTGTTTGCAGGCACGATTACCAAACAAGGAATAATTTATATTTTTTATTCTTTCTAGCTGTGTTATAGAATCAAACTGTTCAATTTCATTTAGGGTTCTTGCAAGTTACAGCAACAAACATGTTGAATTGTAATTGTTAATAACCAAGTATTTGTTCTTTTATTGTAATTCTTTCTATGCAATGAAATTTAAAAAGACAATGAATTTGTACAGTTACTGAATTTAGGTTAAATGAGTATTAACATAAATTAACTATATGGATTTTATCTCTCAGCAAATACTGTTACTTCAAGTACTTGATGTAGATTTCATCAAAAGTTCTTTTGGTGATTATGGTCTAAAACACAAATCTATTAAAATTTGTAAGTACTATCAACTATACTAAAGATGAAAAACTTTCATTTATGTAATGCCTTTAAAAGAGGAAAATGATCCAAAGGACTTCATAATGATGTGGAAAAGCAAGAAATGAACACTGAACCAATGAAGAGGATTTTGGGAGATAAATGCGCTGAAAATTGTCTTATGTAATATAATCTTAGTTTCTGTAAATGTCAAATGGATGCTGAAATTTACATCTTCATTGCCATTTATAATAATTCAAATGCTAACATGGAAATAGCTAAAAATGTTTCCATAAAATGGATTGCATGATGAAAAGTATAGGTGCAGTGCAACAGGCACTTATCAAAAACTTCATGATAATTGGCAGGCATTCACCCATTGGACCAATGTCGTTCAATTTATTAGCATGACAAAGGACACAATTATTTTGGACATGCCTGAATGCAATTTTCATTAACTTTGCACTGATTTATTAACAAAGGTGTCATGAATGTAATAAAAGCAGCAGGATGCCACAAAATACCAAAATGAAGAAAAAGATAAAAGGAAAAGAACACGGCACAATTTCTGAATATACTTTCTGACATCGGGGTCAATAGGTTGCTTGATTCTGTCACAAGCCCTGCATTCATGAATGAACTTCACAATTAAAAAACAATAAGCACAGAATGTTAATATCATATTTGAACGTAATTACATATGCATTACACTACAATGACATGGTAAAAGAATGTCTTCGGTTACGTGACCTCGACCAAAAACTGATTCAAATCAGTTATTTTACTTTCATTTCCTTTCACAAAAAAAAACGGCAGCAAATCCTATTTATGCCTTTATTCTGTGCCAGTGATCAGGCGTTTGAAAACACTTCCACAGTCATGTGGATTGACGTCATTTGTCAAGCTGCTTGTACATTCCTGGTAATCCAAGATAACTTTCCTTTTCATGCCCCTTTATTTTTCATAAGTACACAAACACTATTCTTTCTTCAAATTATAAATTTCTGCTGAATTGCTAGTGTTCAGCTTAGCTTCAGATCCTTTTGGGTGATCTATTACAAACACCATGAAGACAGAAAATCAATAATATCAATTTTTGACAGTTTCTCTATGTTCTAGTGATATCTATCATTCGTCTAAAGAATACAAAGCAATAAATTGCCTTTGCTGTTGATTACATGCAGAGGTATTTCCTCAAAGTGCAGGGGAAGTTGTTCAGTAGAAATCTGGATAAAAGAACAGTAACACTTATGTTTTGCAGGATTGGTAATGTATATCTAGAAAAAAAACAAATTCTTTACAACTTCATTGAGGAACAGTAGCCATTAGTGTGTAATAATGCTTCTTACCTGCAGAAATGCCACTCTTTGTTTAGTGTTATCATTTAAATACAAATGAGAATAGTTCCTAGTAACGCTTATGGTGTTTTAGACAGAGATTTTTAGCGAAGCCTATGAATATTTTATTTTCAAATAAGCATTACAAAATCTGCCTTATTTTTCTTTTAACTGGTTCTATTAGAAATTACTATTGTGACCATGATTGTTTGGGATAGAAATTCAATACTGTACTAATGTGCCTCCTGCCTTGTCATAGCCACATGACCTCTACCACAATACTGTACACTCACTGTCGTCATCTATCTTCCAGCCAGTTCATTAAAGTCACAGTACAACTAACTGCTATCCTACAAACTCATAACACAGTGTCACACTGGAGTTGAATTGATTGTTGAAGAGCTGTGTACAGCTAATATGAAAGGAACCCAGGAACATTAAAAACTGCTGAAAGCTGGAAAAAGTTAAACGAAGCAACAAAAAAGGGACAAAGAAGCAGCTGCAAAGAAGCATTACTGGTTAAAACATAATGACCACAATTTTTTTCTCTCCTGGTGCCAGTGGAAGTGAAAGGTGATATGAAACAGATTCTCAGTTTTTCAACTTTTAATGGTTAAAAAAAGAAGATTTCAGCAGATTTAATTAACAAGCCAGAACAGCTACAAGTAACCACACTTTTAACATCACTGGGAAGGCAGTGTATTTTTCAATATGTCTCTCTGAAGAACAAAAAAAACTGCAGAAAACCTTGAAGACAAACTTTGGAACTCTAGAGGCTATAACGTTTGATAATATGTATTCAATATTTTGTGAATAAATTGAAAAAAGGAGTTGATCAAGGCAAAAGGTCAGAATGCTCATGGACAAAAGGCAGTATGCAAATACTATGGATGAGATTACACTAAGGAAAAATAAAAGAGATACCTAGCTTGAAGAAAGCAGAGTTTGCAGTACAAGAAACAAATCATTATTTGGCCAGAGACAAGTACAACAAACAGGCAGAACTAGCCACTGGAGAGATATCAGCTGAAGTTTCTGACGAATCGCTCTACACCATAAAACAAGTTGGTTGAGGAGCTTCAATGCGTGATGAATAATTTGTGATTGTTGGAATGCTGCCAT
The DNA here is from genome assembly GCF_047496795.1 of Chiloscyllium punctatum. Lineage (NCBI taxonomy): Eukaryota > Metazoa > Chordata > Chondrichthyes > Orectolobiformes > Hemiscylliidae > Chiloscyllium > Chiloscyllium punctatum. Next base: position 66,392,041 of record NC_092749.1, on the reverse strand, counting down.
CAAGGCCAGTCTTGAAGGTAAGCTAGAAGAGCTGGAAAAAAAGGGAATAAAGTGGCAACTTCTATAGAATGAGTTAGTAGCATGGTAGAACAAAAGCAACCTGGAAAATTAAGAGTATGCAATGACTGTATCGATCCAATAAAGTCTTAAAGAGATCTCACAGCTCCTGTGCAACAACTGAAGGAATTTTGCAAATCTTGCAAAGGCAAAAATCATCACTACTCTAGAAGTGATGGATGGTGACACGGTACATGAAGCTAGATGAAAGCAACGGCTTTCTAACCATATTATGGATGCCAGTCGGGAGTTACAGATAGTTGCATCTTCTACTGACAGTTTAAGGCTCCAGAGGAGCATCAATATTGATAACATGAGATAGTTAGTGATTTTCCCAGAGTGGAAGTCATAGTCGATGATCCACTAGCTTATGGATGAAGATAAACAATAGAAGAAGCCATTGCAGAGCATGATCAAAATTGAGCAGAAATACCCAACAAAGCTCACCAGGTGAACCTGAAGCTGAACAAGAAAAAATTTCAATAAAGATATTCGATATCAAGTACATAGGCCATGTACTGACAGGAAAAGATCTTTGCCCAGAGCCTAAAAATGTGAGAGTTGCAGCAGCAATGTAGAAACCAACATTGTTGGGTTTGTCAACTACTTAGCGTAATTCTTGCCCAGATTTTCGACTGCTACACTACCTCAGTGACAATGACCTGCAGTAGCATTGTGGCACAGAACAATAAGTAGCATTCGCTAGTATTGAGCAACTAGTGGTGACAATGCCAGTACTGAAATATTACAGTATAAGTGCTGAAAGAACTGCATGGTGAAGTTAGTGATATAGAACTTGGCAGAACACTAATGCAGAAAGAACAACAAGTTGATTTACATCCTGGATATTAATGCAAATAGAATGACACTATTCAGATCAAGAATAAGTGCCTGACTATGGTCTTTGGTTGTGAACATTTTCATCAATACCTACTTGGAAGAGACAAAGGGTAGAATCTTTTTGCAGCCTGAGCGATATTGGCTATAGTGAGAAAAGTGAAAAAGTCATGAAAGAGGTCTGCTGATGTCTATTTTGACCATATCTATAGTTTATGGGAGCAACAGGTTACATCTTTTAATGTTGCTCCAGGCTTCAAGGCAAAATCTCACTACAGAGCAGCAAGTCGTCTACTCAGAAGGTTTTTGTACATTAATGGCATTATTTATTGCAAATTTCATCTCATTAATATGCAGCTTCCTGTCTTACCACTGGCCATGAGTAAACTAGAAGCTTGGTAGCCAGACCAGGTACCTGGCAACTTCAGTTCACCACTGGCTGTGAAGAAGATCCATGTTGATCCCTACATAACAGCATCTCAGAGCATGCTCTATAGACACCAGCCACATGCACCCAGAAAGGGAAAAAGTATTCTGGTAAAATGAAAGTTTAATAAATTTTGGGTCAGATAGCATTTGGAACAAGCAATGTAACTTAAGAAAAATCATTGAATCAATCCAGCATATTCAGGTTACTTGGAGTTAAGCATGTTAGAACAAACAGGGCACAGACAAAAAGAGAAAGGGTTAAAACAGAGTGTCATGTCCCAGAGGTGCAGAAAATCACACAGGGTAGTGAAGCGACAACACTGCTGTGTGAACAATGCTGGACCCACAGCAAATGGTTCTTGTCCCTTGAGAAGCCAGCCAGATGTGCCACCCTAAGACATAAAGCCATTGTACTGAAGAATTAAACAGATAGGATGTTCCAATGAGAAAGATTAGGTGTCCCATGAAAACAAGTTTAAAGATATAGCAGTTGATCTCCCCTCTTTTCTGTGCTTGCTCTGGTGTTAATTTACTATTCAAATGTCATATACAGAATTTGTCCATGATTGGATGAATGGAATCTCATGTATTATTGGTGATTGGCATATTCAAATAATCTAACACCCATGTAACAGTAGTATAACAGTTCTGTAACAGCTTGAGCAAGATCCATTTGCCCCATGGGAAGTAAGTATCTTCCTTGCATATGCATGAGTAAACACCAGTGTAGCTTCTCAATGTCTCAGTCTGTATTTTTTAATTGGTCAAAGTGAATATACACACTAACCCTGCCCTTTCACACCCTATATCCAGGAACATTACCATCTGTCAGTCTCTAAGGTCCCTCACGGCACATCTCTGATCCACTTACAGTATATTTCTGCACTTCAATGCTGCACATTGGGCGCAATAGCTACTAATATTAGAATTCTGCCAAAAGGATACTTTGCATTCAGAGATAGACACCCAGCTAATAGACTGGGCCAGTCTGTATCCCTGGATTGTTCACTTGCTCTATTGGCGCCATAATCATGGCAACTGGGGCACAATATCCCTTGGCAATGTTTCTCATGTAATTGCCCACTCATAATATTATTAATGATGCAACTAGCCTCTTCTACACCTTTCTTGTGGAATTGTGTGATGGGAGAGGCAGAAGTGTTCACCAACTGCCAGGACATGGTGATTTTCACATCATCTTCAGATGCTGCAAACTCAGAACTGATCCTCACACATTGGTCTGACACCACTACCCCAAAACAAAATGACCTGGGAAGGATAGTAAGCTTAGCTGTTCAACAACAGGAGCCTGGAGATGCTGCTGACTGTGCAGTGGAAAGGAGGGTAATGTTTTATCCTGCGAACTGATACTCTAGTCTGAGTTAGCATTGGCCAAAATAACTTCCTGGGTCAGTGCAGTATCCTATAGAAGTGAAGGGAAAAGGTTCATGATTATCTGTGCTCCACAAGGCTAAGTGCCATCATCTTTTTCCTGCTGCCTCACTCTCATGAGTCCACCACTCACTTCAACTCTATCACTGCATACACCTCTCAACAAGACTCATAGACTACAACTCTCATGATTGAATTCATCTTGTCCACTCAGTGCTGTTCACCTACCTCATCCTCCCAAACTACTGACCCTTTTACTCAATCACTGAGGACATCTTAACATCTTCTCCCCTCCTGCTTCACCAGTAGATGCTCTTTGATCCACTGAGATATTCAGTCACTCGCTTTGGGTCGTTGCAGGAAAATTCCTGCCTTATATCTGCATAGCACTGCGACTGCTATACCTGCAATCCCCGCACATGACTGCAGGACAGATCAAGATAGAACCCTCTGACTGACAGAGGTCCACCATGATTGCACTGCTCCCCTTTGATTTTCACACATGGCCATTTCGTTAAAATATATGCAGCCTGTTTGCAATGTAAACTGCCTGAACACTGTACGTGTAACACTGAATCCAAAAACTTGTCCAACCCCTTGACTGTTCAGTGCTTCAGACTATGAAAAGCCACTGATTATACATGTCAGAGAATTTAGCCCAATTAGTCGGAGAATTTAGCCCAATTAATCAGAGATCACAAACACATAGATCAGACTGAGAACTGACAAGGATTTATTTAACAAACAGCAATATCGCGGAAGAGACTTGACCCCACTGAAGCAGTCACTGTTCAGAAGGAACCACGGCTTCTTCCCTGAATGGAGAATACAGAGGAGTTTTATACTCTTACAACAGTGAAGTGTGCAGGATGAGAAAATGGTGTGAATTGTACAACAAAGAGAAATAAAGTATATTCATTGAAAAGATTCAAGTGTCCAGTGTCTGACAATGAGTTTCTTAATTGACTCAGGAGATTCTGATCCTTGGCTGGAGTAGGTGCTAGTGGGCTTCATCCTGGTATCAATGTGTTTGTATTGTTGAGGGGGCAAGCGAGGTACCTTTGGTACGTCCTTGTCTGGGTACTCTTTGTGAAAGCTTGACTCCTAGTAGGAGCAGCTGTGCCCTAAGGATGTCAGAGGCACTGGGCTATTGTGGAGCACAAAGCTAATTATTAGTTAATCTGAAGTATATTCTCTTGGTCTGGAGCTGGATGAGACATGTCCTGAGGTATGTGTGATGTCTGGGGCAGCTGGTTTGGCCAAATTGTGGCATTGTGGGTAGGCTGAGTGGCTAAGTGGAGACATTTTGTGTTGTCTGTTTTATGGCCATGTCATGTATTTTCTCCCACAATACACCTACGTTAAAAAGCAATGCAAGCAACAGAGGCTGACAGCCTGCAAGTAAGCATAAATGGAATGAGGACTGAAAACTGAAGCTAAAAGACACATCTTGTGTAGATGCATGAGATGTATGTGTATCCCTGCATGGAAAGCAAACTGGCAGAAGTGTGCACGTCATAAATACTTCAGAGCTCCAAAATGAAGTCCTAAAGGACTGAAGTAGTGTGTAAATTGCTCTGAAAGCAGGCATGATGTTGTGGTGTGTGCGTAATTTCGGTTACCAACTTGCTTGCATGAAGGGTTGAGAAGGGTTAACCCTAACCCTATTGCAGAAGCATGCAGGGATGTGGTGACAGTAGAGTTGGTTGAAGAGAATTAGTGCCATCCAGTTTCTTGAAGAGAACTGAAAATTGGGGTAGGCAGAAATACAGGTTTGTGGCTGCAGTTAGAACAGCTATCATCTTACTGGATGGTAAAGCAATCACAAGGAACTGAATGATCCACTCCTGTTCCTCATTCTGATGATTGTATCCATTAGTTGCAGAGAGTTGAAGTGAGTTGGGCTAGCAAGTGCATACAATTAAAGTAGTCACTCCCCATTAGCGAGTTCCTGAACTGTCTTTTTATTGAAAATGTTTTGATTTATCTCAAGATTTTTTTTGCAGTTTTAACACATTTCACACCCTTGCTCACATTGCTCGAACCAATGGAAATTTCTCCTATTGTGCCTAACAGTCTAGTGCCTTGCTCAAATCAAGAAAACTGTCCAAAAAAGGAGCAACTGCCAAACTGCTATAAGAATTTCTGCTGAAGGGATCACCTCATAGATATTCCTGTCATCACAAGAGCATATTGGGCAAACAGGGATGAATTGACAACCCAAGATGGCATATTGTGCACAGAAATAGTCATTATCCCTAAGATATTGAGTCCCTAGGAATTAAGTCGAGTCTGAGGAAGGCAAGAGAAGTGCTCTACTGGCCAAACAAGAGTAATGAAATCATATCAGCCCATGCAGAGCTTACAATGATTACCAAGCTAAGCAAGCAAGACAGCCATTGGTGACAGATGAGATTTCAGATAGACCAGGGTAAAGCTGTAAATATAGACCTCCTCACTCATGCAGGAAGTGATTACTTGCCACTGTAAGCTACTATTCTGTTAACTGGAAGGTGGACCAATTGACTTCAATGATTACCACTGTGGTTGCAGAATACCTGAAAGATTATAGCCACTTTGTGAAAGATAGATCATAAAATATAGATAATGTAGAAGTACTAACAACAGTCAAATGAAAAGGCAGCAGTGATAAGCACCAACGAATAATAAACAATTTGATCCAATCTCATATGGGAGCAAACAAAGCAATCCTCAAATGGAGAAACATATCAGTTGTAGGCGTATAAAATAAGTCCAAAGACTGATGTCACATTGCATCCAAACTATCTTCCAACAGAAACATTGCTCCTAAATCTAGGGTAGTCACAGGGGTGAGTGACAAAATCAAGTTGAAACAGCAGAAAGCCAAAACTCCTTTTTGACAAGATGGCTAACCAGTGCCAAAGTTAAGCATCAGAAAGCCAGTGAGGGAACAACCCATCAATTGGCCCAGCAAGTGTTCAGCCAATTGGCAACATAGGACCTATGTGAAGCAGTTGTCACTGAAGTGTGGAAATGAACGACAAGATATACTGCTGCAACCACAGGCACATAAATAGAACTGGAGAAGCTGTTTCCCAACTGAACGTGGCCGATCAGGAAATGTGAACCTACGATCTGTACAGACCACAGATTAACCATCAGTCCCAGGGGCTCAGTGCACCCCAACATCAGAAACAGGTAAATGACAGCAGGTGATATGGGATTGACACTCCATGGAGAAGAAACATCATTTCATTTGAATTGTCATTGACAATATACACACCAAAAAGGAAACAAAGTTAAAAGTCACAAAGCACCAGGTTATAGTCCAACAGGTTTATTTGGAAGCACTAGCATTCGGAGCACTGCTCCTTCATCAGGTGGTTGTGGAGTATAAGATCATAAGACACAAAAGTTATAGCAAATGTTTACAGTGTGATGTAACTGAAATTATATATTGAAAAAGACCTGGATTGTTTGTCAAATTTCTCATCTTTTAGAATTACCATGTTGGTTTCAGTTCTTTCATATGTAAATCACAGAACTTTTTAAAAGTTACATTCTCAAGTGAACTTTAACAATTGGTATCATGTCGGCCCAGATAATGCATTGAAGGTGGGAGGTGCCCCATGTGAGACTGTCTGTGCCACAATGTTCAAACTGATTGATTCTAATCCAAAAAACGGATTTACAGAATCTTACATGGCTTTATGCAGTTTATACAATTTTTGAGCAAAATGAACTGTAATTCTGCAAGTACAAATTCACCCCACAAACTTATATGCGTGTATGTGCATGTGTGTGTGTGTGTGGGGGGGGGGGGGGGGGGTGTTATGAGTGTCTGTGAGAGAGTATATGTATGTGTGTGAGTGTGAGTGTAAAGAGGTACAAGTCTGTAAGTGGGTGCATTATGAGTATGGGAGTGTATGTGCGAGCATATCATCTGGCACCAATATCTCAGGTCACTCTCCATGACAGCAGCCACATACACCTTACATCCACAGGAGCTGGCATTCGACATGTACCATCCTCATCACACCCTCATGGTATTATCAGATGACTGAGGTCACACTGACCGATGATGTCATCCTCAGGCAGACAAGGTTTAGTGCCATGACCTCCTCCACCGCTCCTGTAGAAAGAGGACAAATCTACTTTACAATACTTCAACCACACAACCTCCAGGTTTCTGTCTGAAAAGCAGGGTGCCATTTTCCCCTGATCTGTCATGTCCAGGACATATATCATGAAACATACAGGGCAGCAACACTGGCAGCAACACATTTTAAGTTTTTTGAAAATGGTGTCATTACTGGCGGTCCCAAGGTATCCCAACAGTAGTGAGTGCTTCCACCTATGGCAAGTGAGAGAATCAAGTTTCCATTGGAGCGGGGCTCCACTGTGGCGTCGTAGGTAGTTAATGAAGCAAGTTTGAAACAAAACCATGAGAAAACGCATTAGTCGTCATCGACAGAAACCGTCATGAAGCTTGAATGGAATGATGGTTTTCCAAAATTTGCTAAGTCTCAGATATCTGTGTGCAATGCATGCGCAGAGTGTAATGAGAATAAAGAACCAATAATGCATGAGAACAGTGTGTGCGTATTGAATAACTTGTGAAAATCACAACAATAAATCATATTTTTTTGTTTTGTTTTGGAATGGAAAGTTTTTTTATATATGGAAAGTTAAATGTTTGGGATAAAATTGCAATATTATATAAATGTACCCCCTGGTTTGCAGTTGTTGTATATCCTTTACTACGAGGGATTATGCAGGCATCTATCTTACAGCCAATTCAATAAAGATACAGAACCAGTCAGACTGTTCTCCTGTGAGCTTGTCACAATAATTCTCCACATTATGACCTTCTGGTTTATCTGTAACAGTAGGAAAGCCCCAAAGACCAATAATGCACTACTCCAAAGCAGGAGGCAAAGCCACAGAAAATCAAGTCTATATTACCTTGTGCATCTCCATATATGTTCCAGAATCAGTATCATCTCACGCCATATAGATAAAGTTAGAAAAAATAAAACATAGCTTCGAAACAGCTCAATCTGATTTGGTCACCATGTTTTTGTATTGACACAACAAAAGTATTACCTCTTAAGCAGAATATTTTAAAAGAATAAGGGGGTAAATTTACTTTTAGGTAATTAGTGTGAAATGGGTGACATTGAATTAGACATCAGTGAATCTAATGACTGATTTTTTTTTGCATTGAAGTCAATGGGAGGGAATATCAGGTAGTTTGTATAATGTTGGCTATTACAATAAGTTAGACTTACATGTCCTATTATCAGTTAGGTGACTATATCTTTGTAAATGTTTGCATCCTCTCTTAGTATTTTTCCTGTAACTTTATTTGATAAATCTCAGTAGGTTTAAGGTTGAGAGTTGGATAATTCAACTCAACTCTTGTCAGACTGTTCACTACATGGAAACAACTACTGTATATGTAAACTTTAGATGGTTTCAGATGGGTAATTCTTTCCAATATCAATGACACTCAAATTATCCTTACACTCACAATAACTTGAAATGTTTTGAGGACCCGATCTTTGAAAGTGTTTAAAAATTAAATGATTTGATTCAGGATGGAAGACTGTCATAAAACTGTCCTTTCACCTCTCAAACCTAGACTGGAACTCAAGACAGACTGGTAGGTTGATGAGATCATTCTGCTGCCCAAATGAAATGGGTGCAGATGGTTACTATTTAGTTTCGAGTCCATTTGAATCTAACATCAAAACACTGGCCATGATGCTGTACTAATTTAATTAATCTGGAAATCTCTCTTGGTGAAGTTGTTGTGCCAGTCCCCAGAGTTCGACTGAATTGTTAGAGCAGAGCAGACGCGTTTTAATCTTGTCCAATTTCTGTCAAGGGAGTACTTACAGAGACGAAAAAAAAGTAAAAGATAATGGTCAACTGATGAGTACAAAAAATATTATTTAGAAATATCCATATTTTGAAGATTAACTAATACAACTTAATCCAATTCGAGAGCCTGTGAATAATAGCAAGGCATTGAGCTGTAATTTTTTTCTCATAACAGAAAGTTCTCTCAGTGCAGACACTTGAATTGATTTTCTAAGTATGATTATAGGCAAGTAAAACACAAAAATTTGATACTACTTTAATTACTGGGCCATTCACCAAACATCACAATCATTCCTCTTCTGTATATATCACAGTCGTGAAAACAAAATCAGATTTATTGCCAAATGTAGATAGTGATGGAGTAACAAGACTCCTGGATAAATATGTCACAATTTATGGGTAAATGACAGAAATATGTATAACATTTTATGAATTGTTAGTAATATCTAAACTAAAGTTGGATTGATTAGTTTGGAATTAACTATTTGTATTCCTAATTACAGTAAAATGAGAACTCTCACCCAAAATTTGTTTCGTGCTTATCTGCATAATATACTCGATGCACATCAAACTAGTTAATCAATACAGACTCGCTTTGAAAATTGTATATTACAATGGGTTTTATTATTTACAGTTAATTCCTGAACTAGCCATTACAGTTAACAAAATGAACTTTTAAAAAAATATTTCAGTTACAGCCACAGAGCACTTATCCGCCTGAATTATGGCTGAGAATTGTAATCTCTCAAAAGTGGGAACTTAGGTGATTAGTGTAAGTGTTAAAAAACTGATTCCCAACTGCTTTCAATTTTAATGGGGGCAGGATGGGACTGGGTAGCAAATCCTCTTGAAGGGATCAGATTGGCAATTTGAGTACTATAATGAGGCTGCATACTTCATAAACAATTTTAAAGTTATCCCTGGACAGCAGAGTTAAAACCACAGTTACTACGAACATTTTATTTTAATTATTTACCTCCTGTTGTCCTCACTATCATTGATGCAAGACCTTAGCTATTTTTGTTCATGAAATATAAAATCAAGAAACAGTTGAAAACATAGGATATACTAAAGGCTATGGGCCATGACAATATCCTGGCTATAATACGAAACAGTTGTGGTCCAGATTTGGTTATGCCCCTGAGCTGTTCAAGTACATCTATCACACTGGGTTTTCTCTGGCTGGGTTAGACACGTTTTTGATTAACAAGAGAGTCATGGTTTATCCAGTGGTGTTTTAGAGGATGTGCTGGTAGGCAGAAAAATGGAGTCAAGGCCACAACCAGATCAAGCAGGATCTTAATGCTCGATGGCCCAATGGCCTAGTGTAAGAATGTTACCTTATCAACGCTAAGTGATAAGAAATGATTGAAGAAGAAAGTGATTTGGATGCCCACATACATAAACCACATAGACCTTGTGTAGAGCTATAACAGATGATGAAAATGGCTGATGGGATTTATCAGTATTTATCTAATAGTGGCTGGAATTCAGATGTGAGAAAGGTATGCTTCAGTGCACCAGCTGGAATTATTCCAAGACAAAAAAGAAAATGAACACCTTCTGTAATGGACACCAAACCTACACAATGCTATTTTGCCATTCAGTAGGAAATTAAAAATTACTTCTGAACACTCCAGAGTTATGCAGTTTCTGATAGTCCCTGAAGTCCAATTAATAATTTTCAGCACAATGGCCCAAATCGTGTAGTCAGTGGCAATGCCAGGGTGCTTGCTGCTGACTGTGATTAAAGTTGCACCCTTACTTTAGGTCTCAGCTGTGGTTCATTTGGAGTGCAGTTGCCTGTGAGTTATAAGGTTCAGGGTTAAATCCCACTGCAGGGCTCAAATGCAACAATCAAGGATGACCCTCCAATTCAGTACTGAGTGAGCACTGTACTCTCAGAGGTGCTGTTTTCTCACATGGAGCTTTAACAGCCCATCTGCCTGTTTGGCTGGATTATAAAAGATTGTGAGCATTATTTCCAAGAAAAAGCAGGAGAGTTCTTCCTGGTATGCTGATCAATATTTATCCCTTAATCAACATAGCACACACAAAAAAGAAATCTGGTCATTATCAAGTTGCAGTTTGTATGAATTTGCTGAATGCAAATTAGTTGTCACACTTCCTATGATACAAGACTGACTATATTACATACTTGTGAAAACTGTTTTAAGAGTGTCCTGTCCCTGCTGAGGAACACAGACATTCACATAAGTACCAAAGGGGCTAATGAGGTGTTTATTGTTCAAGTTTTTTTAAATTTACATTTGAGGCCTTCGCAGTACAGGTTCTGCCTATAATCATTTTCAGTCCAGGTCTTAAACCTTTGATTAACGATGTGAAAAACCTGCAGCAATTTTCTGAGGCAAGTTCAGGGCATCATTCCCTAATCAGCAATAGTGGAATCATATCAGAAGGATCCAGACAGGGGTCATTGCAGTGTACAGCTGCCCATCAGAAATTTAAACTGCACATGTCAGGATTCTTTCAACATCTTGATGCTCAACAGCAGTGAGCATCCTAAAGTTCACCTCTAGGTCAATGGGAAGATCTGACTCAATATTCCCAAAGTATCAGTTAGTATTTTGTTGTAAAATGCTATGTGTATTTTAAAGAGTTAGAGAACTTCATCAGTCTAAGGTATAAGGTTTTTGGCTACACCTCCTCCTTCCTCAACACAGTCTGATCACTGCTTTTGTTTGTTAATCTTGCAATATGATGCCCTAATAGTGGAAATGCTAAATTAAAAATGTTTTCATTGCTTTAATATGTGTCTGTGAATTATGTAATATTGTCAATGAAAATTCACTTGCCACTTAGGCGAGCACTGAAGAAATTGTTTTGCAGCAAGATGTTCTCTTGTTATGTTATTTTCTCAATTCATCATTCCTCTTTGGAGTTATAATAGGACACTTCTGTGGAATATTAAGAAAGTGCTGTATTAATATGATGGCCAATCTTCAACTGAGCCATTTCATTCATGTTCCAAATCGACTTTCATTTTCTCTCCCATTAAATATCATGGCAATAGTGAAAAACAAACTGTGACTTCTCCCAGAACCATGTGAAATAATTAACAGAGGCTGGTATCCCGTCACCAAGTCACCCTTTAGATACACATGAACATTCCTTGACTAGAGTGCTGTCTCATTCAGAGTCAGTGTCAGTATCTCTGACACTCTCCCTTTTCATATGGCAGCCAGGGCTCACTGATTGAACTAGATCAACAGCCCAAATCAGAGAACTCACATTCTTGACATCCAGCTGGCTGTTCTCATTATAATCACCACACTCTGGTCAATATTCTTCTGTTGGCCAACAATACACAAGAAAAGCCTCTGGTTATTAATCACATTGTTGTATGTGAGACCTTGTTGTATACAAGATGATTGCCAATTTTCTGTAGTTCAAAACTCAAATGAATTTAGTCAATAAAAAGCTAAAGTCACCATAGGCTTGTTCTCTCATTGGACAGCGATAATTGATGGTGGTTTAACCTGAAGATCACTGTGCCTCAGGTGAGGGGACAGTTTGAGAAGATGGTACCCTCATGGTGACCTCAGGCAGAATGGGAATTGAACCCAGGTTATTCAAGTCACTGTGCATGCAAACCAGAGTGCCACCAGAATGAAACAACCGCTAATTTACTCAACATAATAAATGAAATATTACATCTTGAGTTGTCTCAAAAGAAGTGCTCAAAGTTATTAAAATGCAAGTTTTTCTCTATCATTGCCAGGCAACCATCTGCCTGAAACATTGTATGGAATCATCCCACAATGATGTGGGCATTAGGGATAAAGTTGAGAGAATCATGTGAGATAGCCAGTTGCTTCGGGATTTCAAACTGCAAAAGCTTTCCCATCTTCAAGACCTGTTGTTCATTGAGATTCTTGCTAGTGAGTGGTGAGATGCCTAGTTTCATGCATTAATATTTTTATTATTGTGAAATATGGTTTGATTGGTATGCAGATTCCCATTCTCCCAGCTGCAGGATCAAAGCTTGATGAATACAATTCAGAGCTGTAAACCGACAACTCCAGCTCACTTATATTTTCCTTCAGATTTCCAACAATTACCATCTCGGGTTATTCTCCATGGGCAGTGACCATACACACAGTCTGCTCTCCACAGGACCTCAAGGTCCCTGTCAGCATAGTGGGTTGCCTATTTCACTCTGAAAGAAACTGGACAGTGCAGCAATAGACAGTCAGCTCTTGACCAAGTACACGGCTAGACTTCAAAGGTGGCACTAGCACCAGAAATCCCAGCATCTCACATTAGTGACTAATACTTCTGCCTGTGGCAAGTGGAAGAATATGATGGGCTGTCCACCATAGAGGTGTGATGCATAGGTAGTGAGGCAAATTTGAAAAGATAACATGAGAAAATTAACTAGGGCTTTTGGAAGGAAATCTTCCAAAACTTGCCAAATTTGGCAAATTAACCAATTCTGGTAGGATTCTGCCCGCATTGCCAAAAGGAAAAAGACTGAAGCGTTCTCATAACAATAATTATGCACAGAAAATATGTGTTGGTTATTACACTAATCTCTTATCTGCTGTGTTGCAAAGTGTTGTACCTCTGTAGCACAGCTTATTACATCACGTTGGTTCAGTGACACAAGCTGTTGCTTTCTCTGTTGTGCATAGTCAAAGTATTGTTCCATTGAGGAATTAAAGATATTATTTTTCTGTTTATTTGTTTCATTTCAAATGATACAGAAACCTTTATTTAAATATGATTTACTCATCACCATTAAAAAGAACTTTAAAACAATGAAATTTTCTTAGAAAAATTGCACTCTAAGACAAGTTTAAGCAAGTTGGTACTTATGAAAGAAATGATGCAAAAGCTAAAGAAAAAAAGATTAACGTCTCAGTGCCATCGTTATTATGGAAGTAAGCTGAGGAATACTCACTGTGCCAGTTCCAAATTCACACAGAATAGAACTTTAAAAATGCGAGTCTGCATCAGAAGGAGAAGACAGTTGGTGCAAATGAATAATCCAAACTTGCAAATTACATGATAAAATGTCACAAGGAATATCTTCTTTAAGCAATAAAATTCAGTGCCAAGGCAGTGTGGAGTAATATCAGATTAAAGGGTTGGGTATATAAAAATATTTTGGGTTTTCATATATATGCCTGTAAACATCTTGGAGAATATTTCTATCATCTTTTATTTAAAACAGTTACAGTGTCGGGTCAAGTTATGGTAACTGGTAATTAGAACGTATTAATACTCGGGAATCAGAATTAAATTATTCCAGTATAAAATACAACTCTATTAAAAACTAACAAGTTGACAATGCCAGCAGGCATGTGTTGCTCTGGCAGTGTCTGCCTTGGCACTAGTCCTACCTGCTAGAGAGCAGCTGGCACAAATCAGCTTGTGAACTTCAAATGCTTGTCAAGGTTTTCTTTATTTCCTTACAGCTCTATCAGTCATGTTTGCCTTCAGACACTCACTGACAGACGGCCTGCATTGTGTCATTAGACTGGTGGTTGAAGGCAAGGATCTCAACCACTGACTCTAACTCTAAGTCTCTTTTACTTGGCGTTTAGTGCAAAAGGTGCAGCCCATTTTAATAATAGTACATCCTGCTGGTTATTAACCTAGCAGATATAATTGGCCTGCATCTTGTGGACTGCAACCAGCAGGTGGGTAATCCTGACAAAGCTTGGCTCATTCTCCTATCTTTCATCTCTGTAAATAAACATCTCGGGTCTGCTCCTCACACTGAATGTAAGAAATTTTCACAGGGAGAGAATTTTCTTCTCTGCATTTTGAGAAAGAAAAATGGCAACTTATTTTCACAGGGAGAGAATTTTCTCTCTACGTTTTGAGAAAGAAACACGGTAACTTATTTGTAGAGAATGGGTTTTGTTATAGGTTATCTACCTGCATGAAAAAAAGGAGTTGTGATCCTGGGCTGCTTAAACTCTGGAATTTACAATTCCTTCGATAGCATATCTGTATGCCAACTTATTATGTTAATTATCCCTCACAATTCTTTCGAAAAAGCACATTGATGTACCCCAAATACTAAAAATATTGTGCATTAGTAGACACCCAATGCATTCAATCTGCCAAAAATATGGAACCAACAGATGGAAAGTAGAAACAGATACCTAGCTTCTGTCTTCCATGCAAACCATTCAACAACAACCTTGAATGTATATAGCACCTTCACTATAGTAAAATAGCCCAGGAATTTTGTCAAACAAAATTAGACACTAAATCATATATGATAATATTAGGGAGATGACAATAAATTTGGCCAAATTTGGTCAAGTTTTAGATGTATCTTAAAAGTAGGAAAGAAAGTTTGAGAGCCAGGAGATTTTGTCAGGAAAATCCAGAGTTGAAGGATTTAGCATCTGAGTGCCCACAATTAATAGCAGAACAAAGATAATTTGAGATGCTCAAGAGGTCTAACTTGCACAGTTTTAGAGTCATAGAGTCATAGAGATGTACAGCATGGAAACAGACCCTTCAGTCCAATCTGTCCATGCCGACCAGATATCCCAACCCAATCTAGTCCCACCTGCCTATATCCCTCAAACCCTTCCTATTCATATACCCATCCAAATACCTCTTAAATGTTGCAATTGTACCAGCTTCCACCACATCTTCTGGCAGCTCATTCCATACATGTACCACCCTCTGTGTGAAAAAGTTGCCCCTTAGGTCTCTCCTATACCTTTCCCCTCTCACCCTAAACCTATGCCCTTTACCCTATCCATGCCCCTCAATTTTGTAAACCTCTATAAGGTCACCCCTCAGCCTCCGACGATCCAGGGAAAATAGCCCCAGCCTATTCAGCCTCTCCCTGTAGTTCAAATCCTCCAACCCTGGCAACATCCTTGTAAATCTTTTCTGAACCCTTTCAAGTTTCACAACATCTTTCCAATAGGAAGGAGACCAGAATTGCACATAATATTCCAAAAACGGCGTAACCAATGTCCTGTACAGCCGCAACATGACCTCCCAACTCCTGTACTCAATACTCTGACCAATGAAGGAAAGCATACCAAACACCTTCTTCACTCTCCTATCTACCTGCGACTTCACTTTCAAGGAGCTATGAACCTGCACTCCAAGGTCTCTTTGTTTAGCAACACTCCCTAGCACCTTACCAGTAAGTGTATAAGTCCTGATAAGACTTGCTTTCCCAAAATGCAGCACCTCGCATTTATCTGAATTAAACTCCATCTGCCACTTCTCAGCCCATTGGCCCATCTGGTCAAGATCCTGTTGTGATCTGAGGTAACATTCTACTCTGTCCACTACACCTCCAATTTTGGTATCATCTGCAAACTTACTAACTGTACCTCTTATGCTCGCATCCAAATCATTCATGTAAATGACAAAAAGTAGAGGACCTAGACCCATCCTGGAAGATTTTGCCCGAAACGTCAATTTTCCTGCTCCTCGGATGCTGCCTGACCTGTTGTGCTTTTTTCAGCACGATTCTCATTTAAACTCTGGTTTCCAGCATCTGCAGTGCTCACTTTTGCCAATCTTTGATGGTTGCAAGGCTGGAAGAAGTTAGAGAGATAAGGGGGAATAATTCTAACATACCTTCCATATTTTTTACACAATTTGATTCTTATATTTTTTAGATGATGGGTAAGCTTTTGCAAGTCACTTGCCACAGAATACCCAACACCTTGCTTGCTTCTTGTAGCCAACTTAACCTATCGTCTTGTTTCACATGGGGAAGTGGGTTAAGTGCACAGGCCCCTTTTGTGTAACTACGTGTTCTATGTGACTTGTAGGGGCTAATTTGGGCTTGGCCTGTTCAGTGTCAACTGGACTGAAATGCAGCCTCACATCTGCGCAGCTTAGAGGGATCAATGGGTCAGGCCATGAAGGGATTTGAAAACAAGGCAGAGAATTTTAGCAATGAAACTTGCTTAGAAGAGTCAATGCAAATCTATATAAGAACAGGGGTCATGGATAAACTGACTTGGTGTTGAGTCATTGGAAAAATGTGGTCTTTTTACAAGATGTCTAACCTGATGTGTGGCCTGATTGTGAACTAAGAAGATCTCCAAGTTACAGTGAAAGTCTGTAACTCAGAAGCAGTGAACAAACCTGTGTGATTAGTGCATTTTAATCAGTACTACACTGAACTATTCAACCACAACCTTCTACATATTCTGTCTATAAGAATATGAGAAATAATAGCAACAGGAAAAGGTCATCAGGAGCAACAAGCCTATCTTTTTTGATAGAAAGTTTGAGAAGATAATTAGACATTACTCAAGGAGTGGCACATATTATTTATCACTGCTACATGGCCACAGTAGATTAACATCTAATAAATCAGAGTTCTGAGAGAATCTAAGCTAGGGATTTGTGAGACTCTGACAACTATTATGCAGGCATCACTGAGCACTGGGAAGGTATCAGCAGATTAGAAATAGGTCAATTCTAAAATAGTAACAACACAAGCACATGCTTTTGAGGAAGTGATTGTAGAAATCATTATGATAGGATGCATCACAACTCCCTGAAGATATGTGACAAAGTTCCACCTGAAATATTATTAGCTAAACTCAAAACTATAGGAATTGAAGTTAAACCTTGAACATAATTTTTTTAAAAATTGTGAAGACTAGAAAACAAAAATTACTGCTTAGAAGTTGAAGTTATGTAAAGGTAGGGGAAAATATGGTAAAAACAAACAATGCTGGAAATCACAATGGGTCAGGCAGCAGAGCAAGCTAACATTTCCGAGTCAAGATGACGCTTCATCGGAGCTCTGATGATGAGTCATCTAGACTTGATACATTAGCTTGCTCTCTGTCCATGGATCCTGCCTGACCTGATGTGATTTCCAGCATTTTTTGTCTTCAGTACAGGTTCCAGCATCTGCAGTAACTTGCTTTTAGAAAGTATGGGTAAAATGTTCAGTGTTTGGCATTGAGGTTACTGGTGTCTCTGAATTACATAAATGACCTGGATTACAGACTCAATGCTGTGATCAATTTTGCAAGATCTATAAAACTGGAAGGTACATTGAAATCGAAGGAAGCAGCTCAAAAATCGCTGAGTGAATTTGACAAAGAATTCACACATCAGAAGAATGGTCATGATTTGGAGATGCTGGTAGTTTACATTGTGATATAACTGAAGTTATACATTGAAAAATACCTTGATTGTTTGTTAAGTCTCTCATCTTTTCGAATTACCATGATAGTTTCACTTCTTTCATATGTAAATCACAAAACGTTTTTATAAAAGTTACATTCCCAGGTTAACTGGAACAATTGGTGTCATCCAAAGAGCAGCAAAATTGACAGTTCGGGCAAGGGCCCTTCATCAGGATTCCTGATGAAGGGCTCTTGCCCAAAACATCGATTTCGCTGCTCGTTGGATGCTGCCTGAACTGCTGTGCTGTTCCAGCACCACTAATCCAGAATTTGGTTTCCAGCATCTGCAGTTATTGTTTTTACCTCTGTAACAATTGGTGTCAGCCCAGAGAAGATGTTGAAGGTGTTAGCCTCCTGTGTTCTGTTGTCTGTGCCATAATGTTTAGACTGATTCTAATCTAATCATATCTGAGTGTGGGAGTGTGTGTGTCTGCAGGAGTGTGTGTGTGTGTGTGTGTGTGTGTGTGTGCGTGTCTGTGTGTGTCTGTGTCTAGGAGTGACCTTAGTCCTCGGTACCCATAGGGAGGGCTTCAACCAGGTCCTTGGGTTCATGTCACACTACAGGTGACCACTATTGCACTATGCACACACACAGACGCTCCTTTACACAAACACGCACACAGACAATCACACACACTCCTACAGACACACACACTCCCACACTCACACATGCACCCTCTCACAGATGTAGACCCCTTTACACTCACACACACATATACACTTTCTCTCAAAGACACTCACAACTCCCTATCCCGGACACACACACACATGCACGCACACACCTACAGACACACACACTCCCACACTCACACATGCATTCTCTCAGACTTAGACCACTTTACACTCACACATGCATACATTCTCTCTCACAAACACTCACAACCTCCCACGCCACTCAGACACACACACGCACTCTACAGACACACACACACTCTCACATTCACAGTGCACCCTCTCACAGCCTTAGACCCCTTTACACTCACACACATATATACAATCACAACACTGACACTCACAATGCTCCCCCCCCCACCCCAGACACACCCAAACCCACAAACACATATAAGTTTGTGAGGTGAATTTGTACTTGCAGAATTACATTGTACTTTGCTCAAAAACTGCATGAGTCCATGTAAGACTCTGTTAACTCATTTTAACATTAGAATCAGTCTAAACATTATGGCACAGACAACAGAACACAGGGGGCTAACACCTTCAACATCTTATCTGGGCTGACACCAATTGTTACAGTTAACCTGAGAATGTAACTTTTAAAAACAAGTTTTGTGATTTAAATATGAAAGAAGTGAAACTATCATGGTCATTCTAACAGATGAGAGACTTAACAGAAGAATGGTGACTTAGATTGAGCATAAATAGGTTCAAAATATCATACATAGGAACGTAAAATAAGGTATAAGAATGTACAAACTCCATGATAGGTTTGACATAATTAAAGATTAAGCTGAGAGAAACCTCTTACTTGACCTAAATACAAATGTACAAACATGAAAATTAGGAGCTGGTGTCAACCACTTGGCTCCTCAAAGTATCCGTTATTCAAAAAGATCCTGACTGATCTGATTGAGGCCTCAACAACACATTCCCACCTATACCAAACAAAAATTGATTCCCATATTTGTCAAGGGAAGGAAATCTGCTGTTCTTACCCAGCTGATATATATGTGCCTCTAGACCTCCAATAATATCGCCAATAGAGGAGCCCAAGACATAGTGATAATGTCACTGGACGAGTAATCCTAACTCTGTCCCTCTCCCTAAACCTCAAATAACCTTCAGGGCATGAGATCGCCCCTCAACATGGCAGATAGTGAAATTTAAATTAAATGAAAATTTGGGGGCATTTAAAAGCTTTCCCAATTGCAATTATTGACAATTCATAAAAATTATAATGTCATTTAGGGATGGAAATCTGTTGTCCTTACCTGTGGTTCCAGACACTCAGAAATGTGATTGACTCTTAATTGCCTTCATAACCAGCTTGGAGAGCCAATCAGTTCAAAGGAAATTAGGGAAGGGCAACAAATACTGCCCACCTCGAGATACCTACTCTCATGGACCCCATTTTGTTTAGGAAACTCTTTCTACCTTTCCATCAGAAGTACTGAATGATGCCATCTCCATTGCTCTTTGAAGGAGATTTATTATACCAAAGATTTATTACCTTCTAAGAGAAAATAAAAATCATCCTAACTTCAATCTTAAGTGTGCAAGCCCAAGAAGATGAAAAATGCGCACAGTCTCACCAATATAACTCTAACAGTTAAAAAACATTTTGCTCTTATATCCCATTCTCTCAAAATAAATAACAGCATAATATTTGACTTCCAAATCATCTAATGGTCTTGCATTCTAATTGTTTGTGATTTATATGCCAGGACACCGTGATCCCTCTGTTCCTCAGATTCTGTAATCTCTCTCCATTTATACAATATTCTGGTTTTGTACTCTTCCTGCCAAAATGGACAAGTTCATGTTTTCCCATCTTATGCCTTTTTCACTTACTTTCCTACGTACCTTTGTTTTATCACCAAATTTAGCAACTATAAGTCCACTCCTTCTATCCAAATCATTGAGATTATTTATAAATAATGGAGGTTTCAACCCTGATCCTCATGCAACACCATTCAACACATTCTGCCAACCTGAAAATGACCCATTTATTTCTACACTCTGCTATCTATGAACCAAGCAATCCTCTGTTCATGCTAATATGTTATCCCCTAGTTCATGAATGCTGTCCCGAAAAGCAGATCTTAATTTCATTGTTTGCTGCAGTTTCAACCTGAGTCATTACCTTAGGAGTTTTTGGCTGTGGTGCTCTTGTCCTCCACACTCCCATGAGGAGACAGGATCCAAGTCCACTTCAGTTGAGATGGGAATTGGTCTCATGCTTATACATAGACTTAGAATCACTACAGTGTGGAAATAGGCCCTTTAGCCCAACAAGTCCACGCTGAGTCGCTGAAGAGCAACCCACCCAGACTCATTCCTCTACCCTATTATCCTATATTTATCCCTGAATAATGCAACTAACCTACACATCCCTGAATACTATGGGCAATTTAGCACGGCCAATTCACCTAACCTGCACATCTTTGGATTGTGGGTGGAAACTGGAGCAACCCCATGCAGACACGGGGAGAATGCGTAAACTCCACACAGACAGTCGCCTGAGGTTGGAATTGCACCCAGATCCCTGGCACTGTGAGGCAGCAGTACTAACCACTGCACCACTGTGCTGCCCGCTATTCTGAACCAGGGACTGTCAAGCGAATTAAGCATTTGCAACAACCTTCAGCCAGATGTATCGAGTGGAAGATCCATCTTGGCCACCTCCAGAGGTCCCCAGCATCACAGATGCTAGTGTTCAAACAATTCGATTAACCAATGTGATATCAAGAAATAGTTGGAGGCACTGAATACAGCAAAGACTATAGGCCCCGACAACGAAGGAACTCCAGCAAGACTGGAGTCAATTGGAATCTGTGGGAAAACTCTCTACTAGTTGTACTCACTATACCAGTTTTTACCATTACAGGCATTCACTAAGGCTCCCTAGACAGCATTTTCCAAACCCATGACTAATTCCATCGAGAAGGACAAGGGCTGCTGATACATGGGAACACCATCACCTGCAAGTTCCCCTCAAAGCCACTTACCTAACAGACTTGTAAATATATTGATGTTCCTTCAGTGTTGCTGGATCAAATAACTGGAACTCGCTCCCTCACAGTATTGTGGATGTACTTCCAGAATGGATTGCAGCAATTTAAGAAAGAAGCTCACCACCATCTTCTGAAGGGTATCTAGGGTCAGCCCAGCAGTGCCCAAATTATCTGAAAGAATGAAAAAAACTGAGCTAATGGCACTGCCAATAAACCATCCCCCCCAAAAGAGTCCAATCTCGAACCCTCCTTTTCATCACTAAGATATTTGAACATTTCGTTGCCTCCCAGATCATGCATAATTCTTTCACAACGCCTGATCTAATCCCCTCCAAACAAGATCCTATCCCTGCCATGGAGCAAAAATGATAGTTAGCCTAAGTCATGATAACATCTACTTTAACTGTGACATCATTGATCCTTCATCCACCTCTCCAGATTTGCTCTACTTAACTTTTCTGAATTTCTTTGACACAGTCAATCACACAGTCCTTTTTCAACACCTCTGGTCCAATATTTGGCTTCATTGGAAACATTCAAAGGAAGTGCAATCCTATCATTACAAGGGCATCTCACACTCCATACCTATAGCGGTCACACAAAAATGTACCTGTCTATCATTGTCACCATTGCATTCTTCCCCAGTGTGTCTGTTGTCTAGCTACTCACCTGTCAACTAGTTTTGATTGACCATAACTTTCTCCAGCTTGGCACTGGAAGACTAAAGCCATCGTCTACCACCCCATCACAGAATGATAACATTATGAATAATCTTTTTTACTCATTCACAGGATGAGGGCATTGCTGGCCAGTCCAGGATTTATTGCAATTCCCTAATTGCCCAGAGGGCAGTTAAGAGTCACCACATTACTGTGTGTCTGGAGTCACATATAGGCCAGACTAGGTAGGGATGGCAGTTTCATTCCCTAAAGGACATTAGTGAACCAGATGGGTTTTTCCCAACAATCAACAATGGATTCATGATTATCATTTGACTCTTAGTTCCAGATATTTTTATTGAATTCAAATTCCACCATCTGCCGTGATGGAATTCAAACCCAGGTCCCCAAAAATTGGTCTCTGGATTGACAGTCCAGAGATAATACCACTAGGCCATTGCCTGCCTTCTTATTATAACAATAATATTAATCAGACTAATGATTTCATCCTCAATCCAGCCACTTTCTTAGACTGGGCCTGGGTGCTCACTATTATACTGTGCATTGACAATTGTAATTAGTATAACCTTAATATAAGATAAATATTTTTCTTGTTCTTTCATGGGCTATGTGCACTGCTGGCATGATCTATATTTATTGCCTGCCCCTACTTGCTCTTATGATGGTTGTGAGAAGCTCCTCGAATCACTGCAGTCTATGAGGTGTTGAGGTAGGAAATAAGTTCAAAACTATTGACCTATCAACAAGGAACAGCGATCAAGGTTTGTGTAAAGATTTGTAGCTTGGGTGCTGGTTGCCATAGTTATGGGTATGTTCACCAAACCGGGAAGGTGATTTGCAGATGTTTTGTCCCCTTTCTAGGTGCTATAGTACAAGTCAGGATGCTGAGTGGCTCAGAAGGAAACTTGCAGGCATCCTATTCTAATGTATCCATAGCCCTTTCCATTTTCAGTGGGAAGATCACTGGTTTTGGAATGTGCTGTCAAAGCAGACTTGGTAAATTGATGGAATGTGTCTTATAAATTGTATACACTACTGTCACTGTGTGCTCGTGTTGGAAGCTGTGAATGTTTAAGGTAATGGGTGAAGTGCCAAACAAGGAGTTACTTTGTCCTGAATAGACTCAAGCCTCTTGAGTGTTGTTGGACTTGCTCTCACTGAGGCAAGTGGAAGGTATTTCATCACACCCCTGACTTAAGCCTGGATAGGCTTTAGAGAGTCAGAAGATTGGCATTTCAACCACATAATTCCAAGCCTCTGACCTTCTCTTGAATCCACACTGTTTGTATGACTGGTCCTTTTCAGTTTATAATCAACAACAGCTCCAGGGTGTTGATAGGCTGGATTCAGCAATACTTATGCCACTGAACTGTCAAGGAATGATGCATGGAGTTGAATTCTGCGTGGGTCACTCAGCTCCTATATCAATTTGGCCATGGTCCCTTGACATCGAGGTAGCATTTGACTGACCTCAGCAACAAGAATTTGCGCTTACTCAGAAACTGAAGCAGCTAATCCAGGCTTGAATTGTTAAGTGACAAATCACATTAATGAAACAAGTGCCGGCAATGACCATCTCCAATGAGAGAAAATCCAAGCATTATCCCTTGACATTTAGTGGCTGGAGTAGATGCTGCAAGTACTTGGGGAAGTGTCTAACATTCAAGATGAGTGACTATGGCTTGACAGACAGCAGTTAGATCACCATTGTTTAAAAATACTCTTTCTTGGGATGAATGATGTTTGCAAGTATTTGTTGCTGATCCCTACAGAAGATGATGGTGATCAGGTCACTGCAATTCACAAGAATCTGGATTTGGCAAGATGTTCAATGGCCTCACATGTATGATCAAGATCAGTGAATCAATTTTTAATTGCTACTTCTGATCAACTGATCCACTAGCCTTACACACTGCACATTGTATTGGAGCCACAACACTGAGCTCCCAAATGTTCCATCATTCGTGACTCATACCTCACATTTGAAGCTTAACATGAACCTCTCCCACTTACTTCTGCTCCAAGTCTCACCACCCACATTTCACAGCTTACACATGCTGCCAGTTATTCAATCAGGTCAGCCACATTAACCAAGCAGTTTGCAACCCACTCCCTCTTGGCACAAAACCAAAACACAAAGCACCAAACTGAGGCAGCCTGACACTGCTGAATGTCCTGACCATGGAGGTGATGGTGCTTGCTGTTACTGCAGCAGATGGGACTGCAGCAGAGAATGAAATGGTTAAAGGTGAGAATATGATCGTACCTGATGCTTCTTGTCACATCCCACTTTCCCCAGATGCCAGACACTCTTCCAATTTACAAGCTGCAGGTGGTACAAAGGTTACATTGCTGAGGAGTCACCATGTGGGATTTACAGTGGCTGCATGGTGAACAACACTCTCAGGATGACACCATTCACCCCCTCACCTGTACAACTCCAGCAATGTGTGTCGGTCAATCAGCTAAAACTACTCCTACCCATGTGACCAAAGTGGTACGGTCCAAAACCTGACCTCCTAGGATCAGAGCTGCTTGAGGTTATCCTGCAAGTCTCCTCTACTGATAGTCAGCAGTCTTTCACTCGGCAGGCTACAGCCCCTGAGGTAACACTGCATAGGAGCACCAGTGTAGTCATGGTACTGAGAAATCAAGCATGAAAGAAATAGACAAGGATGATTAATTAAAAATCATGTAAACTATTGGATTGTTTGAGTTATATAAAGTGGTTTGGAAATATTGTATTCTGGTGAGTTTTATTTTACTATTGCAGCCAAGACATTGCTATGCACGTCAGGAGCAGAGAGAAGAAAACAGGATGGATTTTATGCTGAGGGCAAGCACCCCTAACCCAGCATCAATTTTGAGATGAAACTGCCTCCTCCACCCTAGGCAGTTTGACCCTCTTTAATTTTTCAGGTGAGGACCCTCTGCCTCCATGAGGCAGTCCAAGAGGCTCCCCATTCCCACTGCAATAAACAAGAATGGTGGCCATTGCTTGTACTGCACGGAGGTCAGGAGGTGGCGATCACCAATGGGCCTAGACATTCAACTGTGTCTGAGATCTCTCTGGGAACAGGGTAACAGGTTCAGACAAGGGTGAGCATGGGTAAGGGATGGAGAATCTCAAATGAGCAAAAGGAGCACATTTCCTCTGTTGGTGACCAGCAGCCTCCTGATTAAATCTGCTGGGCTGATTGTTGGATACTTTCTCCCATTACCCATTAGATCAGAATGCTAATGGATGAAGCCTATAATTGCTTCTGAAATGGTTGACACACTTGACACCTCCCATTATGCTCATAAGTTCATGGCAGGTGCACGGGTACATACAATGATACAAAGTAGAGCAGGAATAAACAATACAGCCACGCAAGCCTTCAATACGATCACAGCTGATGTGATTACTCCACATTCTCCCCTCCCCCCCAATAACCTTGCACACTTTCCTTATCAAGAATTTGGCTTGAATATATTCAAGGACTCTACTTCCACCACTGGACCATCATGAGAGTGAACTTCTGTAGCATACAACAGTCATTGCATGGTCGGTAAGACACAAGTAAAATACCACAGAATGAATTCATCTGCAAGATACACTCTGAATAATCACACTCCTTTTAACAACTAAAAGATTTGAATCTTTTCCATTTGTAGTATGATCAGATTTAAAATGCAGATCCCACAAAGCAAAGAAAGGATATACTTTCCACTGAGGGAGTGCAGCAGTCATTTACTGGACTACTTCCTGGGATTGACAGACTGAGGAAAGTGGGCCTGTGTTCTCCAGAGTTTAACAGAATGTGATGTGATTTCATTGAAATTTACAAACTTTTTAAAGGGTTAAGGGAAGAAGCAGGAAGAATGCTTCATCTGGCTGGGGGAGTCTAGGACCAGACAACACAGTTTCACAATAAGAAGCAGGCCAAAAATGAATCAGATGAGAAAATTCTCCACTCAGAGAGTGGGAAATCTTAAGCATTCTCGACCCCAGCAGCTGTGGAGGCTCAGTCATCGAGCATGTTAAAGATAGGGACCAATAGATTTCCAGATATTAAGACATCAAGGAATATGGGGATAGTGTCAGAAAATATCTTTGAGTTAAAATGTCAGCCGTGATCTGATTAAATGGTGGAGCAGGTTCAAAGGGCCAGTTTATCTCCTCCTGCTCCTATTTTCTATCATCCTATTTTTGTCCTGCCCTAAGGCTGCAACAGGTGCTCGACTTCAAAAACAGCCTCCTCAATGAAGTGATAGTGATAAAATGTTCTCACTGAGGGTGATGAAAAAAGGATTTCTCCCTGAAGATTCTGGACAAATAATACCCCATGCTGAAGGTCCTTCTCCTCCTCCCTCTTTCATCAACTTGTCTTCCTTTGTATCCCCTCTGTTCAGTCTCCCAACCATGTTGCAGCTAAGGTGATAAAGTGTATCCATGTCAGGAAGCCAGTGGTTTAAGTAGAATCTTTGAGGTCAGGACTAAATGCTAGTGGGGTTCCTTCCTACTATTCAACCGTGCAAGACTGAGACAGGAACTTAGCTGGAGCATTGATGTCAAAACACCTTATTCTATTTAATTTTGGTGCATGCTCCGTGTGTTTGTGGTAAGATTCTCAACAAAATGGCATCCAGCGTGGCCAGCATCAAAGGTATGCATATGTCATACTCACATAATTTTGGAAGCATATTAGCATATGTAGAGCCATTATGAAAAATTTTGGTTAACCTTTTAAGCACTGATTCAATCAATACTCAAAATTACAAAAGAAATTTGACAACAGACCGTAAATTCGAAGTAGTTTCTATTTATGTTAATTTTTGATGAAAATAACTGTGGTTTGGCTTAGATGTAAAGCTACATGGAGGTGTTGACAGATGGGGTAATGCAAAGGAGAACAATGCTTTTTCTTGCTGACCACCAAAGGAGGTCCATGCTACTGGAGTCAGTCAGGCTAGATGGAGTTAATGACCCAAGTCAGTGTAGTGTGTCTGGTGTAACAATGCACAGTAGTGCATGAAGAAGGTCAATGATCTTCAAAAGGATCTTCAATGATTTCTGCACCATTTTCTCCCTGTTACTTCAGACTTATAAGGCAACAATTCACTTTAACTCTGCTGCTGCACACATCACTCACCAAGGCTCACAGATTACAACTCTTACCATTGCATGCAACATATCCACTCATTGGCTCTGCCCCACCTCATTCTCCCAAGTTATTTTATTCTATACTCCTGCCCTCTGAGCTTCCTATTAATTCACTGTTAAAATAAAATCACATAACATCAGGTTTTGGACAAACAGGTTTATTTGGAAGCACTAGCCTTTAAAGTCCTGCTTCTTCATCAGGTGGTTGAATTTTAACTCACTGGGATTACCTTACCATTTCTGCTGTCATGCTTCTATTCTATGCACTACCATCAAACTCAGTCCCTTGCTTAGTCACATGGCAGGAAAAATATATTCCCCCTCCATCCACCCCATGAACTGATACCTCTGAAACATTCTGATTAATGTACCTGTAATCCCTGGACTTGTTGTATCTGAACTTGCAGGACTGACCATGACCACTCCCAGTGGTGTAATCGTACCAGCTCTTGACTGACTGGGTGGTACCCTGGACTGACTGTAGTCCTCCTCAACCCCACTTTGACACTCATGGGTGGTTGAAGCTCATGTAATGTGTTAGCATGTACATTACCAGCATGCAGTGCATGCCTGAACATGACATAGCACAGTGCCATACAACAACTGGTCAAGTACTCTGAGCCATAATGAGCTGTGAGCTCTCCTTTTACACTAAAAGCCAATGCATGCCACAGAGGCCAGCAGCCTCCAAGTAAGTTCAAATTGAGTGAGTGTGAAGGAATTAAGCTAACGCTATAAATTGTATTCTGTGCAGATGTATGAAACACATGAATGTTCCTATATGCAGAACAACCCAGCAGAAGTGTGCAAGTCGTAGGTGTCCCTGATTTCCAAAGTGAAGTCCTGAACGGGCTGATGTATAGCTGAGTTAATGCAAGTGCAGGCGTGATGATGGGGTGATGTTAGTGGTTGGCCAATGCTGACTTGCTCTGAGGAAGGCTGAAAGAAGAAGAACAAGGGGATGTTTTTGATTAAAATTAGAGTGGTACCGGAAAAGCACAGCAGGTCAGGTGGCATCCGAGGAGCAGGAAAATCGACGTTTCATCAGGAATAGAGGGAGGGAGCCTCCAGGGTGGAGAGATAAATGGTGGGGGTGGGGGGGGGGGGGGAGGGGGTGGTGGCTGGTGGCTGGGGAGAAGGTAGCAAAGAATACAATAGGTGAATGGGGGTGGGGATGGAGGCGGTATGTCAGAGAGGAGGGAGGGGGAAGGTAGCAAAGATACAAAGGGTGGATGGGGGTGGGGATGAAGGTGATAGGTCAGAGGGGAGGGTGGAGCGGAGAGGTGGGAAGGGAGATTGGCCGGTAGGACAGGTCATGAGGATGATGCTGAGCTGGAAGTTTGGAACTGAGGTAAGGTGGGGAGGGAGGGGAAATAAGGAAACTCTGTGAGAAGATTTGTAGCTTGTTGTTGTGGTTCTATTCGCCGACCTGCAACACAAATTCCCAGCTCGGCGAACAGAACCACAACAAGGAAACTCTCCTCTCTGACCTATCACCTCCATCCCCACCCCCATTCAGCTATTGTACACTTTGCAACCTTCTCCCCAGCAGCCATCCCATCTCCCCCACCCCACCCCACCCCCAACACCCATTTATCTCTCCACCCTGGAGGCTCCCTGGGAGGCCTCAATTTTGTTTCAGGGCCTATTTTACTCACAGTAAGTCTAATTCTTCAGAAAGATTTTTAAAAATCAACTGCTACTTATTCTGAAATTTGAAAAATTCTGAATTCCGAAAACCAGCTGGTCCCGATCACTTTGGATAAGGGATTGTGCACCTGTACTGTCACAGAGTCATAGAGATGTACAGCATGGAAACAGACCCTTTGGTCCAACCCATCCATGCCGACCAGATATCCCGACCCAAGCTAGTCCCACCTGCCAGTACCCGGCCCATATCCCTCCAAACCCTTCCTATTCAAATACCCATCCAAATGCCTCTTAAATGTTGCAATTGTACCAGCCCCCACCACTTCCTCTGGCAGCTCATTCCAATAGTCCATTTGGAATTAAGCAGAGATATTTGATTTGGTACGCTTCTAAGATCATCTACACCAATTTCCAAGATGCCCAGAGAAAGGCTAGAGGTGGCATTAATGCTGAAGTTCCCCTAAGTACCAAGAATGACAATATGAACTACCAGTTCTGTGGATGTCCGTGCTGATCCTGCTTTCAAACTAGAGAGGACTGACCGAAGATGATGAAGTCACTCCTTGCTTGGGCATACTTAGTGAACAAAGTGTCTACCACCACATAATCTTGGGAAAATATCTATTTAGAATTTACTCTGTAGAATATGACAATTAATGTTTAGATGATTGAAATTCAATTCCTCCATACTTTATCTTAGCCATTAAGGCATTTGTAATATCAATTGTGTCACTATATTGGCTTTCTAACATTTTATTTGCCATATCCTTTCAAGATTACATTTTGTGCAGCTTTTTATTACATTGTATCTGTAACAAGTAGAATCTTTCACTGTTTCCATAAACATACTGACCTGATATCTGACAGCAATGCCTTTCTCTCACACCATTTTTTACAAAATGATTAACTTCTTCCATACTGTCAGCCACATTCTGACACATACTGATATTATGTGGCATGCTGCTATGTGTTTTGTCTGACCAAATATTTGCAGGGAAATGATGAGATTTAAAGATCTTTCCATTCCTGCATCTCAATATTTACAGGCGATGGTAGAATCTTATGGGAAGAATAAGCTAATGTTCTCCAGAAAACGTAAAAACAGAACTTTGAAAATCTAATAACCAGATTAAGAGAAATCTCCATTTGTGTAGTTTATGTTGTTTTTGACTGCATTGATAAGTATTAAAGAATCATTATTACTGTGTGCCACAATTAATTACTTTCAAGTTATTTTCACAATCTATTTTTTATTGAAAAAAACACATTTAATTGTCAGCATGTTTTAATTAAGAGTAAAGGGGCACTTTGAAAAGACAGAGAGATAAAGCAGAATATCCAAGCCCGCAATTTAATATAATGGACTACTGCTTTCTTTGTTTTGTGTTCCCTACTTGACTCAGCATTCTCTAATTGCTTCATGATAAAATAAAGCATTATTTTACATGGTTTTACAGCATGAAAAATAAATCATCCTCTCCTAGATATGATGCTCTTAATATGTAAAAAGATACTAAAATCTTGTACATCATGCTGGTCTTTTTATATTCATCACTTCACTTGCCATGACTACACTTCTGCATTACTTACATGCTTGCTTGCATGTACTTCAAATAAAACTAATTAAATACATTTTTTGTCAACAAAACTTTTCTCCATCTCACTGCTGCATGACAAGTGAACAGATGGCAATTTAAGGACAGAATTTATGATAGCCACAATCTTAATGTTGCATAAAGAAAAGAAAAGACTTGCATCAAAACCACTGACAAATGTACTTGCTAATATTAATGCACTCCCCACTCATCCAATATGCTTCCTAATTGCTTTTCTGTACATAATAATGTGGCACCTGCTGCTCAACATTGCAGACACATCAGGATTTCTCCAAAGTCAAACAGATATGCAACTGGCCCTCTCCCAGTGATAAATGTAGAGCACTGTATCACACACAGTTCCTGTCAGTGCATAATTAAAATTTTATAGTTACAGAAAGGGATAGTAAACAAAGAGTTCCTTAAATGAATGCATGATTGTAAAAGCATGTTTCTGCCAACTTAATGATTAGTATGCATTATGGGCTGCTAATAATCCTTGGGACTGTAGAGAAAATGGACATGTTATACCGACTTCATATTGTTTCATTTATTTTTCACAACGTCCTGTTAAATCGGCACAGAAGAAGTCCTGCTGAGTGTCACAATATTCTCAGATTGTCACAGCATCTGTAAACAAATGCATCTGAGCACACATTAAAATTGAGTCTCCAGGTACATTTATTGCATGGCAATATAAAATTGTAAACATTTTACTCTCCATTCGTTTGAGACATTCAACATCCAGCACATTATTCTCAAATCAAAATATATGACAAAAAACTGTGTTCCTTTTTAAATATTTTCTTTTTAAAAATTCATCAAACTATTTCTTGCAAGAGAGAATGATACTGCAGAGTAGTCTAATGTCTTGAATCAAAATCAATTAACAGTATTTCTCTTGTCCACTGTCTAAGCTGCTGCATATTTCTAGCATGTTCTGTTTTAGTTCTCATTAGAATTTGACTTTTTGTCTGATATATCTATTAATCCTGAAAACATAATCCGCATCATGTTTAACATTTTATCATGAATGTTGAAAATTTTTAGATAAAATATTTTCCATGGAAAATCATTTGGCCATACTAAATTTTAGACACAATTTCTATTCAGGTCTTCTTACCTCATTTGTTTATTCACTTGACATAGGTTACAAATTTTTGATTGGAAGAAACTCTTTCAAATGACTTGTAAAATATCAAGATATTTATGAACTGTCAAAAGGTGTTGTGAATTGATCAATGACATCTGTAAAAAATTGAGATGCACATAAAAGACTCATATATTATCCTAAATCTGAATGGCAAGATTTAAGGCCATATGGCAAAAAGTTTGTAAATTAACAAATTCTATGACAAAGATGCTTAATTTAAAGTAAATAGCACTACCAATATTATACTACATTGGACTTAAATCTTACATTTTTTTGCCTAAGTCCAAGTTGCACCATGACATGCAGTGTTTGTCACCTTGAGGCTTAACAGGTTCTCTCACTGTATCTTATTTAGCTCATCTTATTAATTAACGAAAATGCCCTATGGTAGCTCTCAGGTTTGATTCCCTCTCTGTCTTACGTCATGCTGTTCCCAGAACAACTCACCACTCAGTGGATATCCCAAAACTCATCAGCATCTCTTGGGCTGGTGCCATCTTCAAATTCTTCAACTCTTGACATGCTCTTGCATTGCCTACTCACTCCCTTGGGTTACTTCTCCACCTGTACCTAAACTAACAGTTATGCAACCTTCTGTCATCTCCAGTAATACCTGCCTCTCTCTCTCATTCCTGGGAGAAAACAACTCACTATAAGGCAGCAACTCACTATAAGGCAGAATGATTCAAGACAGGTATTGGAGTGCTGACTGTCATATAATTCCTCATCCCTTATGGATACAGGATCCTGATTCTGACCAGCCTGAGCTGCTCGCTGACAATGTCCAAAGCCCTTGAGTAGTATCGGTGGCTGCCCATGACCCTCTGAATGATGTATATTCCCTTTGAATTGACTGAGGCCTGCTGACAAAAGTAACAAGCTTCCTGCTTTTGCGTCTGTGTTAAATGGCAAAGCAGAACAGACATAATACGGGGTTGCTATTTCTGGTTGAAGGGGCAAAGTGCAAAAAGAAAAGGCAGAGGTGCGTTTGAGCATTCCGCTGTGCATAGAGTGAGTAAACGCTGTGAGAGCAAGCGAAGAGGGAAAAAAGAACCCAGAGATGCAGTCTGGTCCAGTTCACGAATAGATGCATGGCTCCGAGCACAATGATCTTGTTGCAGTATTACAATGATAGTTATCAGTGTGGCACAAGGTGTAGCATTGAAGTGCAGAAGCAAACTGTAAGTGAATTGGAGATGTGCCATAAGGGTCAGATGCCAATATCCATGGGGTACATGTAGCTGGGGCCCATGGGGTGTGTCCTGAGATGTTGGTGGTCTGGTGTCCAATATGAAGGTTGTTCAGAGCAAGCAGCAAGCAGAATCCATGAGGTGCTTTCTCTGGTTTCTTTGTTGGGTTTTCCTGACACCAAGCTTGTTTGACAAGTTTGGCAGGGTGAGTATAATGAGGCAAGGGTCTGTCTGAACAAGCCCTTTGATAATTAATAAGAACCATCAACAGGCATCTCACCACTGCCGAGCAAGAAGTTTGTCACATCATTTGTGAAAAGCATCAAAAGTGGAACTAGATGATTTTACCATCAGGTTGGGCCTTGCCTGATTTGTCCTCCATTTCTCCCCATATCTCGCCACAGCCCAAATTTCTCAGAACCTGACACATTTCTGCCCATAGATTTTTCCTAACTTGAATTTTATTTTTATTGCGTCACTAACTGTTGAAACTTGTTTAGAATTCTGGGAATAAAATAAAATATATAGAACAGATGTTAGACAGGCGAAAATCGAACTATTCGAATTATAAGCATTTGACATAACAGTTAAAATTTTACAGATACTTACATAATCCAAATATTTTCCAAAATAGTGAATTTGGTGAATTTTGTGAATTCTGTGAGATTAATTTGTCAGCATAATGAGCAGAATTTTCCCATTTGCAAGGTTCTCAGGCAATCATCTGTTTTTCACCTCATTGCTTAGGGAATCAATCGGTTAGGCACATTTCTCAGGGAATCGCATGGCCAGAGAGACAGAAGTGTTTGCCATTGGGGGGACATTCTGCTTTATACATCTCTGGTGCCATATTTAGACTCCAGCCACATACCACTTCAGATACTGCAAGCTAGGAATAACTTCTCAAATACTGGTGCTTGGTACTAAAAAAACAACAAGGGAAAGACAACCAGCTATCCACTTGCAGTACAGAGATCCACGGTTGCTGGTGGATGGGATGGTGCATAGGATGATTCCATTTTTTCTGTTGACTTCTAAAAGAGACCACATCAACAGACTCAGCATTCCTGAACCCAAACTGCAGCAGGGGTTAGTGCTTCATCCCAAGTGAAAAAAATGTCCAGCAGTACCACAAGCAAGTCTTTGATCTTCTGCATTCCACAAGGTTAAATGCCACTACCTTCTCTTAGCTACATCACATCGACAAGGCTAGTACACCTTTATTTCTTCCAATTGATCTGCGGGACTTACCATGTCCATCTCTTATAATGTAACCAGGCTGGCCTCTTGATTAACTGAGGTGGTATTCCCTGACTGACTGTCTTTCTTCATATTGTCAACTGAGGAGCCTTCCTCTTTGATTTTCCCAATTTGCTATTTACTTGAAGAACATGCAGTGTATTTTGCATTGGAGCTGCTGACATGGACGGTAGTCATGACATTGACATAGTATGGTGCCTTACAACAGTGACATGGCTAGCCCTTTTCTGACCAAAACATTTACTCTTCAGTGCTCCCTACCCTCAAAAACTGCCTGCCTCTCATTCTTTGTGCTAATAGACAAATTAAACCTCAGAAATGATATAACTGTAACTGAGGACTCAAGATACTATGTACTAAATTAGGAATGTAACCACACAGGAGCTGGAAGTCTGTAACTCTGTGCCAAAGTCAGTGAATGCTAAGAAGGCAAACTGAGAGCCATAAGCAAAAGCATGCTGTGAAGATGCAAGAGATGTTTGGCTGTACCTCCAAATAAAGTTACCAGGCAGAAACATGCAAGTTAGAGGTGTTCCTCAGCTCCAAAAAGACTTCTGAAGGCCTGTAACAGTGGCTCAGTTGGTACAAGAGCAAGCATGGTGATATGATGAGGCTGTTATTTTGCCAATGTGAGGTTATGTCTGGATGAAGTATAATGGAAAATGGTGGCCATTGAGGGTACAGGGATATTGTGGCATGATGGCTGGGATAGGTATTCCCAAGCTGCAGACTTCATATACCGCTCTGTTTTACTCATTGAAAATGTGAGCCTTCTAATTTTTCGGTAGAGGAGAGGAAAATTAAAAGTGGGATATAAAAAGGAGGAATTTTAATGAAAATAAAAATACATGAAAGTGACGTGGTTGCGATTCAAGACAGATTCTGAAATCACCATTTAAGGCTTGAAGGGAAAGTCAGGAACATTTTCTCAATGTCAAATATCTGATATTTTATTCTCACCCTACTTTGCCATCATCAATCTGACCACACCAGGATGGGGTAAAATTAATTTCATGCTTACCTTTAGGTTTTAGTCTGCAGAGACAAACATTAATACTATTTGTTAGTAGAATTCAGTTGCACCAATATTTTATCTGCAAATGTTTTTCACAGAACAATTTATATGAACCAATTGAAAAGTAGGTGCAAAATAAGTGTATAAGAAAATTAATTCACTTTAAAAGGTGTAGTTTGTAAAGAAATCATTTTTACATTTATAAATATGTTTATCACTTTTTTGTAAGAATTATTTTACTGTTTTATGAATTCATTTCCATCCAAATTATGTTAGCAAATTCACATGGATGAATCCAAAACCACACTGCAGTTTATAAGCTTGCTGAAAAAGGTGAATACATGTTTTCTTTTCACTGAATACTGGGGAAATAATTCAACATTTTTGGCAAATTGTTAAATTATCTTGATATGCTATTATCATCATCTGGATCACACACTATTGTATGCAATTAAGATGAAAGTACAGTATATTGGAAAGGTCAAAATGGTATTTAACTACAGTGCCATCTACCTCCAGTACACTAGCATTTCATTATTACTGTAAAATCAACAATACTGCTTTGATTATATTATTTGAACAATTTTACCTATAAGACATTACTTCTGACAAACATTTACCTCTCCAACTATTAACAACTATATTAGGATTGTTTGGCATTCAATTTTTACTTTAAAACTGATCAGGTTTTAACAATTACACAGAATTCTATTATTTGTTTCTTTTAATCAGAAAAATGACAAATAGCATTTCAGTACATTTTTCTGTTCATTTGCCACTGTAATGAAGTATGACTAGTAACTATCATATTGAGATTTTTATTGTTAATAGTATTTTAACATTAAATAAATAAGAGAGCTTAGATGGTAAAATATTCAAAGTATCACTGTACCTATAAATTCAACTATCAATAACTCATTTCATTTTTATCTCTCTTCACATTAAATTAATAATTCATCCCCAAGAGGCTAAATGACCAAAAGTTTGCCATTTTGATGAAGGAAATCATTACTGCAATTTACTACCTTACTATAAGCTGCAGCTGGAAGTTTAACTGAGAATCAACTCTCAGTGCAAGTAACAACCTGTCTCAGCATTGACCTTAACATTATTTTACCATCTGATATAATTTTAGATCATAATAAGACTAGTGTTTATGTGCATGCACTAGTTCCAACACAAGCAATCAAACTCCTACAGTATTTCCTTGTTGAGATGCCATGGTGAGGTCAGTACCATGACAATCAGTGTAAAAAAAAACTTGTGATAATTAATGGCTGTCCCATCATGTGGTTTGAACATATTTCATCTATAAAGTGCAGAACAATCTTACTGAAACAAACACATCGATACTTTCACTTGGAAGCATTTTATCTGTGCTTTCTAATACATGTGTAATTCACATAACTTGTTCCTGTTAACTGAAATGCAGAAGATTTTGTTCCAAGCTAGATAAACACACATGCACTAGGTCACCAGCACACTAATAATAACGTCTCATCCATTATTCTCAGTTATAGGCTAAAACCCATAGGGATATTCTAGGGTGTTTCTTCAGTATCTAAAATATTTTTCCACCAATGCGATACAGTCAGTGAAGAAATGCGCAAATTTGACCTGGATTGTCACAGGTATGATTGTTGAATGAATAGCAAGCATAGCTAACACATATAAAAGTGTGAAATATTGATAAAGAATAATACATTAACTATTTTTACATCTGAATGGTAATTATGTTACACAGACCAGAAGAGACAGATGGGATGTACAGATAAACTGTTATATCAGCGTCATGCCTATGGCATTCACTTAGATCAAACACAATCCATCTATTCATTATTGTCATTTATTAATTTCCCAACAGAATAGTAACCATTTATATCTATTTAAAATAAATTATTGGGCTCTCCGATAGACATCAATGAGAAGGAATCATCAACTTCTCTCACCGGGTGAGATTCATGTCCAGGTTACGGAGTGTCAAGGACAATGTATTAAAATAGGACAGAACCATTGTGGTTTGCTGTTCTATATATTCATATCAGAAAGAACTGTATGAAATCAAATAATTTAGTTTTCTGAAATTGTTAACAGTGTATCTATTCTGTATGAATTTTGTGTTAGCAAATCAAAATAGATATTTTATTGTACAGATTATTTGTAAGTCATAAGTATTATGGTAAATAAGTCATTAATATATTAAGAATGATTAACAACACATACAGTGACAGCATGTAATACCTAGGACATATTACCCATGATGCTTTTCAAAAAGGCAGCTAATTAGCAGCAAAAAAGGTCACACCAAACCAGAATGTGATTAGAAGAAGCCAAAAGAAAAAAAACAACAGACACATATTTTTAGTTGCTTTTGGACTGTGGCCAAATTTCCTTTCACCACTATAACTAGAAACAAATCCTTCAATATTTAATGAAATGCTTATGTTGCAGCACCTGGTCATATTCGTAGTATAGCCTTACTGACAACTCCCATGTGGGTCATTATTGTGGCCATCTGAAGGGGCAAACTGTTCATCGTCTACACTAATGCCAGCCTTAAAGATTCCTCAGTTACAAAGCAGCAGGAGCCAGAGACACTTTGGCTCTGATCTTGGTGAAAATGGCTGGAGGCAAAATGCTGTTTCCTATCATCAGAGACTGTAGTTAGCAATAATTCTATGAGTCAAAGTGAATGTGCAAGATATGACTTGGCTGCTCTGCCTTGCTTCATTCCCTGCAACAGCTCCAGCTCCTGGTGAGAGATCCTTGTCAACAGGAAAACACTGGTTCATGCTGCCCTGCTAATGATCCAATGCATCAATAGCTCAAACAATCACAACAAGCAGATGTCCTAAGTTAATGCAGACTTCCCTGGGATTTTAATTGTGAAACACGGCTTTAGAAAGCATTAGTCTTTTGTCCTCGCTAGAGAACTGCTAAAGCCTGGCACCAATTCCTTGGGCATCTGAACCCAGTCTAATGGAATTTAATTACATCAAAGGTATTAATCATCTGTAACATTGAGCAGTGAATACTTCAACACCACTTTTAATTTATCAGCACATTTGTCTGCAATGTATTATGAAGAGTGTTGTAGTTGATGTGGACATTTGCTTCTTTGCATTACAAACAAGAGTTAATTTACTCTTAATTTTTTTCAGGGTCCAACCTTCTCTAAGTAATTAGCTGATCACCTGTGCAATTAATGTTTGCGATACAAACTATACACTGCAAATAAAGAAAACCAGTCATCTGAGAGATGTTCATGGACCTACTTATATTAAGGTTATTTGAATCAATGCTTATGTACAAGAGTTACACAAATGCCTCTGAAAGATTAGTAGAATTTTATACATTTTGGGCCCAGGATGAATTGTTCATTAACACCCTTGCCTATAAAGAAATGCTATATTCATACACTTATTATTGTTACCTAATAATACATGTGTTTTGTAATTAAGTTCTGAGAAGTTTTGGCCCCCTCCTCCAAGTCATCAGTCAATGAGGCCCTGAGACAGATCCTTGTGACATTCCATTCCTTACATCGATCCAACCCAACAAAAGATTCATTAATTGTGACTCTCTGTCTTCTGTGTGTTCAACAATCCTCATTCCATCTAAATATTTTACCCCCATTACCATGAGCTCCTACCTTCTGCAATAATCTTTTATGTGGCATTTTGTCAAATGCATTCTGGAAATTCAAATATACTACATCTACCACTTCTCTTTCAAAGAACTTTAGCAAACATATCAAACATGATTTTCCTTTCACAAAATGGGATGTAGTTGGCATCAAACAAAAAGAGACAGATGACTGTGAAGATGCCACCGTACACTCGAAGTAATATGTCGCTGCCAAACCCCTTTGCCACTGCAGAGGCGATCATTCCTGCTTCACGTGATGCACCCTGCCATTTTGCTACATGTGAGCCCAAAACAGGACAGTGGTGTGGAGGATTCACCTTAGTGGAGCAATGGAGGTTATTGGAAAACAGAAGAGTTGCACACAGTTTCCCCAGTGCATGCATGTAGCAGCGATATGTGGTGAGTGCCATTTACTCGTCATGAGGGCAACAAGAGCTGCTGATATTGGTTGCAAGTAGGAGAAAGCTATACTTCATTACTCACTAGAGTTTTCTTTATTCATTCACAGAATGAGGTCATTGCTAGCTAGCCCATCTCTAACAGTTAAGAGTAACCACATTGCTGTGAGTCTGGAGTCACATGTCGACCAGACCAGGTAAGGAACAGCAGTTTCCTTTCCTTAAGAATATTAGTGTACCAGATGTTTTTTTTTCAAACAGTGGATTCATGGTCATTATTAGACTCTTAATTCTAGATTTTTAAAAATTTAATTCAATTTCCATCATCTGCTATGACAGGATTTGAACTCAGTTCCCCAGGACATTGTCTAGGTCTCTGGATTAACAATCCAGCAATAATACCACCCGGCCACCACCTGCCTAGACTAGTATTAGGCAAAGGAGCATTCCTATTTCCAATGGCACCCAGGGCAGACAAAACTTGCATTTATATCTATTTGAATGAGTAATTATTCTGGGAATGAGTTGCCAACCTGTCACCAGAGGTTATAACTTGAGGATGTGCCAATATGGAATAAACATGGCTGAACAGGAAGCTCATGTCCTCTCACTGCTTGCCCAAGGCATGTTGGAAGAATTTACTGATTGATTATCACTTTGTTTGATCGGGTGTTATGAACACACCTCCCGTGGTCATCAAGTCCCTGAGGAGTTTTGGCGTCCAGAGCTCAGGCTTCTCCTATAAAGCCACAAATCCTCCATATCACTGGAGTATAAGTACCCTATGTTATGATGAGGATATTAGAAATCCAGCTCAGAATTTCCTCATTGATATGTTGACTGGTCATATCAAAAATCTTGTAGGTGGTTTCTTTTCAATATCTTAAAGAGACTCAGCCATCTGAACAATCCGAGATAAGTAAGTCAGATAAGATGATAACTCTCATCCACCTCTGGTGCCTTTTTATTGCTGCATCTCTGTTTCTAGTCTTATTTTGCTTTTCTTATTCATTTCTTCCTTCCTTATTTCTTTTTAAAAATTTTTCCTACTCCTTCAGTCTTACCTATTTTTTCATGTTTTAGTTTCTTCTTTGAATTTTGTTTGCAGCTCATATGGAGCATGTAGCAATGTAAGGAGGGTAGCTAGCGTACTGAAGTTGAGAAAGGCCCAAAGCTCACATTCAGAGTGGGAAAATGTGGCTCTTGCTTGCTATCTTCTTATTGCCAGCATTGCTTGCTTTCCGAACTCAACTGATTGCTTTTCTCTCCTGCACCCCCTCCCCCTCACCCAATGATCCTTTCTCATGCTACTTTTCAACTCATCATCCTCATCCACGTTGCACCATAGGCCTTCTCCTTATTCTTTTCGCTACATGGGACAATCGCCCCCTGCAAATTCCCCTCCAAGCCACACACCATAGGACCACATTACTGTTCCTTCATTGTCACTGAGTTAAAATCCTAGATCTCCCCTTTTAACAGCACCCTGGGAATATCTACGCTCCAAGGACTGGAGCAGTTCAAGATAGCAGCATCAGCATCTGCTGCTCTGTTTGTGGTACATTCTGCAGATCATGCATTGAACTTGCCAGTTACGTCTGAACCCAATAAACCAGCTTTGAGGCAAATCATCCTCAATCTTGAGGGACTACCTAATAGAAGAACTTTTCGACTTCACTCCACATATCATAATCTAGTTTCATCAATTTCCTGCCTGTTACACAACCCAACAAACCTTTCTCCCATTAAAATCTTCAAGTATATAATTTTTTGAATTTTATTTCAACTCCTATCTTTGGATTTTAGAAATTTTATTGAACAAATTCCAGCAACAAACTAAGACAATCAAAGTGCGTTTTGACTGTTTTGTGTGAAACTATCTGCCAGGCATTACAATCACAGGGTGCTATTCTGTCAGTGTACACTAGCAGTTATTGTATGTCACACAACAAGACACCTTTAATATTGAAAATGTCAATCAGTCTCCCACCTACAGGAGCAACAACCTCTGCAGATCTTTGTAAGAGTCTTCAATTAAAAAGCATGGCACTTGTACCTAATTTAATATTCGAGTTGATCTTGGATTGTATTGGCCTCAGAGCATTAAAACACAATACTGTACTCAGGTCAAGCTACAGTGTGAGAAATAATAGCCTGGTAGATGAGGGTTAAGGAGAAAGGAGATAAATGGGGAAAAGAGGGAGTTGCCTAGAAGAGAGGAGAAATGGCAAGTGATAGAGAGAAAGGGGATGGTTGTTGGTAAGAGACATAAGGGATGAAATGGATGAATGGTGGCAAGGAATGCAAAAAGTATTGCTTAATGGACGGGTTAGGTAGCAACAAGCAAATTCTGCAAATGGAAGATTGGTAAAGGCAAACCTATGTGCAGGATGTCAAGCCATCGACCATCAGCATGGTAAAGCATGCTGGCTTAATGGTTAGCATTGTTGCCTCACAACTCCAATGACCTGGGTTTGATTCCTGACTTGAGCGACTATCTGTGTGGAGTTTGCACATTCTCCTCATGTCTGTGTGGGTTTCCAATGGGTGCTCCGGTTTCCTCCCACAGTCCAAAAACATACAGGTTAGGTGGATTGGTCATGCAAAATTGCCCATATGTCCAGAGATGTGCAGGTTAGGTGGATTAGCCATGGAAAATGCAAAGTTATAGGGATAGGGTAGCGGGATGGGTCTTGGTGGACTGCTGTTCAGAGGGTCAGTGTGGACTTGATGGGCTGAATAGCCAGGTTCTATACTGTAGTGATTCTATGATCATGGATGATGCCAAAGGATGGTAGGACAGAATGTTATGCATCACTGCGACAACTCACGATCATGATTTAAATATCATGCCTGATAGATATTAAAACACCCTTCACTGCAAATATTTTGTTTTTTGTTCCTTTTTATCATCTTGTTCTCTCCTCATCTTTCCCTTTTGCTGGAAAGTCATTGGTTTCATGATGGAGAGAAAAGAGTCTTCAGTGGTTGCATGCTACATTCGGATTGATTCTTGCAGGGAAGTCTTACTCTCATTTCTGAAACATTCCTCAAATCAAATGCGTTTCCATTCTCTCCTCAGTGGTGGAGAGGGACAGTCAGAGGTAGCAGCAGCCCATGTTATTCTATGGGAGCCCAAACTAGCAATCCTACTCCTCTTGGTTTCTTAAAACTAATTTCAAAGTTTACCACTTCTGTTGTTCTTTGATGTTGCACTAAGCGAACATCACACTTTACTCAGTAGCCATTCAACTTGCAGTCAGAGATCTAAATATGTATCAGAACTATTATTTGCATAACTTTGTGGTCTTCCCCTTGTGGCATCTGAGTTAGTGAAAACACATAAAGAAATATGGTGGCAGAAGGGTGACAAATCATCAATCCAATCCTGCAACTTTACTCCCACTATTGAAGGAAGAGGGAGTTAAAAAATCCCTAAAGTCTCTGTCTATGATTGGCATTAATCTTTCATCATTCAGTGAGGTAGATAATTAATCGGCTTCAAACTTAAACGTCCAATGAAATTTGAAGTTTGCACACTTCCCTTCCCCCCCCCTCACTGTAGTAATTGTAATGAGGTCAGCCAAGTGGATCTCATAGAATATGTGTTACCTGATTGGGGCGTTAATTTGGTCTAATCAGGGAGGAGCCCTGGCTGACAAATAAAATCAGGAGTGTCAGACTCCTGTTCACATTGAGAGCTGCCTCTGAGGGAGTTGGATCAGTGTCAAGGACTCTCCACATGAGGGTGGAGGGTGGAGGGTGGAGGGTGGAGGGTGGAGGGTGGAGGGTGGAGGGTGGAGGGTGACTTGATACTGGCCACTGTGGAATTATTTACTCACTGTTCCAATTTTTCTCTTTCTCTTTCCCATTTGTTCTTCTGGTTTAATACACTTCCAGTTTCTGACAATGTAACAATATCCATGCAGTCCAAACATTCTAAATTTTGTTATTCATTCACACCCAAAATATACAGATAAAAAATTGACAGAATGTATCTTTTTTCCTACATGATCAAGTTCTGTCCTACTAAATGACTATTTCCTTCAATTTTCATACACAGATGTTGGATCAAAGAGGAGGAAAGAGAGAGAGAGTGCGTGTGTTTTTTTTCAAATTTTTGGAATGTTTTTCCCTTGCTCTTTTTTTCAAACTTATTCTCCTTATCTAGTGTACAGGAGTAACCAGGGGAGATAAGAAAAAAAAAACATTAATACATTTGACTTAACAATACCATTGGAGCTTTGAAACTTGGATTTAAAGTATCTAATTATGCTGCACCATCCAAATTCATAAGATCATATATCCACCCAAAAACATCACATCCAAACTGAGCCATTCAAGTGAGCAGAGACATTCAGGAAATAGTGTTCACGGTGATACTACACAACAACAAATTAGTGTACAGAATTTAACTGGACCTTTTAAATTTTGTAATTTTAAAAATCATTTAAACTTGTAACTAGGGTATTAGAAAAAATCAGTTACTTTAGAAAAAATAGTCGCTGAAATCATTTTCAGAAAACATGTTGAGCAATTTATGACCAAACTGCACAATTTCAGAGTAACAAACCCATTAAGTAATAGTCATTCTATTACACTCTGTGACACCATAGAACTAAAAATGCCTACTGCAACAGAACATACAGGTTCTGGACTACGATTTGTCCATCCACCTTTCAGACCTCCAGTAGAGAGTGCCACATTGTTTTGATTGTGATAGCAGTAAATAGTAGTGTAATAACCCAAGCAAGTGCAAGCATAATGAATGGTGAGTGTTGTATGTTCACCATAGAAACGCAAAATCCAAGATGTTGAGTTTTCAATGAAATGTGCCCCGATACAAATTTCACATACAGTAGATAGTTATTTTATTTCTAAACAATTGCAAGTTTAAAACAAAAAGATGCAACTTACTAAAACTAAACTTACTGTAGTGTTGATA
The DNA here is from genome assembly GCF_047496795.1 of Chiloscyllium punctatum. Classification (NCBI taxonomy): domain Eukaryota; kingdom Metazoa; phylum Chordata; class Chondrichthyes; order Orectolobiformes; family Hemiscylliidae; genus Chiloscyllium; species Chiloscyllium punctatum. Next base: position 66,347,922 of record NC_092749.1, on the reverse strand, counting down.
ATTGAAAACTGTGAATTATAATCCAGGTCATAGATAAAATTACAATAAAATATTGCAATGAGAATAGAACAATGAATTGTACAGGACAGGAATGGGCCCCTTGGCCATGATGCTGTGCTGAACTTGAAACCACCCTTGGTCCATATTCCTCTGTTCCTTGAACATTCATGTGTTTATCTATTTACCCCTATTGTATCTACCTCCATTACCACCTCGGTTGTGCGTTCCAGACTCCTACCACTCGCTGTGCAAAAAAAACCTGCTTCTCACACATCTCCTTTGAACATTACCCTCTCACCTTAAATTCATGTCCCCTAGTTTTGGTCATGTCAGCTCTGGGAAAAAGATTCTGATTGTCAACCCAATCTATGCATCTCATAAAATTGTATAGACTTCTATCAAGTCTCCACCGCTCCAGAGAAAACAACCCAATATTTTCTAGCCACTCCTTTTGCTCATACCTTCTAATCCATGCAGCATCCTTGTAAACCACTTTGGCACCCTCTCCAAAGCCTCCACATCTTTCCTGTAATGCAGCAGCCAGAATTGAATGCAATACTCTAAGTTTGAGCCAACTGACATCTTATACAGTTGCAATATGACATCCTGACTCTTGTATACAATTTCCCAAACAATAAAGTAAGCATATCATTTATCTTCTTTACCACCCTAGCTACTTACATGACCCCTTTCAGGAAGCTAAGGACTTTACCCTCAAGATTGCTCTGTACATCAATGCTGTTGAGAGTCTGACATTAACTGTATGCTTTTCCTTTTAAATTGGGAGATCAAAAGTGCAGCACCTCACACTTACCCAGATTAAACTCTATTTGCCGTTTCTCTGCCCATATCTGCAACTGATCTATATCCCAATATAGCCTTTGACAACCTTCTTCATTATCATCAACTCCACCAACCTTTGTACCATCTGCAAACCTACTAACCCACCCAGCTACATTTTCATCCAAGTCATTAATACATATCACAAACAGCAGAGTTCCCAGAATGGATCCCTGGGGAACACCATTAGTCACTGACCCAAGGCCAGCGAAACGCCCTTCCATTACCCTCTGCCTTCTATGGGCAAGCCAATTCTGAATCTATACGGACAAGTCACTGTGGATCCCATACATCTTAACCTTCTGGATGAGCCTACAATGAGGAATCTTGTCGAAGGCCTTACTAAAATCCATGTAGACAACGTCCACTGCTCTATCCTCATCGATCACCCTCGTCACCTCCTCAAAAAATTCAATCAAGTTAATAAGACTTGACTTGTCCTGCACGAAACCGTGCTGACTGTCCCTAATTAATTCATACGTTTCCAAATGTTCATGAATCCTAGCTCTTGGAATTCTCTCTGAGCTTCCCAACCACCAATATGAGACTTACTGGTCTATAGGTTCCTGGATTTTCCCTATTTTCCTTCTTGAACAGAGAAACAACACTAGCTATTTGCCAGTCCTCTAGGACCTCTCCATTGGCTAGCAAGGATACAAAGATCTTGGTCAAGGCCCTAGTAATTTCCTCTCTTCCCCCTCCAATTAACCTGGGGTTGATACCATTGAGCCCTGAGGATTTATCCACCTTAACGCTCTTCAAGAGACTCAACACCACTTCTTTCTTGATCTCAAAATGCCTTAGCATATTAGCATGCTCCCCACAAATCTCATTATCCTCCATATCCTTCTGCTGGGTGAATACCAACACAAAGTTTTCATTTAGGATCTCACCCACACCTCTGCCTCCAAGTGCAAGTTCCCTCCTTTATCCTTGAGTGTTTCTACCCTCTCTCTAGTTACCCTTTTTATTTTTAATGTAGTATAGAATGCTTTGGGATTACTTAGGATTGCCTTCACTCCCATTTGCTAAGGTCATTTCATGTCCCCTTCTTGCTCTCTGAATTCTCTGCCTAGGTTCTTTCCTGCTTTATTTATATCCCGCACAGATCCTGTCCAATTTTAGCTTCCTGAACCTTACATTTGCTTCTTTCCTCCTTTTGACTAAATTCACAACCTCTCTCATTATCCAAGGGTCCCTTACCTTCCCATCCTTGCCCTTCATCCTTACTGGAACATTCTACACCTGAACTCTCATCAACAGGCCTTTAAACAATTCCCACATGTCAAATGTGGACTTGCCTGATAACAGTTCCTCTCAATTAATTCTCCCTAGCTCCTGCCCAAAGTGTTGTAAATTGCCTTCCCCCAATTTAGTACCTTGCCACAAGATCCTGATTTACCTTTATTCATAGTTATATTAAAACTTAAGGAGTTGTGATACTGTTTCCAAAATGCTCTTCCACTGAAAAGTCAGTTACCTGCCCAGGCTCATTAGCTAATACATGGTCCACTGTGGCCCCTTCTATATGGGAATTCAGAACAAATTTTATCCTATACAATATTTCAGTGTTAATCTTAATTGATATTTAACTATATTAGGTAAGAATTCTGTTCAATTAGTTTCTAGTCACAATTTAGCTGACTGAAACACCCTAAACGCTCCCTGACCCAGCATTTGTACTCTGTTGCAAACAGTACAATAAACTTCACTCAAACATATTTATGCTACCCTTTCACATTAAATACACTTACAAATTTTGCATCCATATCTAGTATCTCACACAGACACATGCACACACATGCTTCTACTCAACTATGACGACCATATAATCCGCTCATTTTACAAGACTAGCACAAGCACATCTTTGTCTCTGGGTGAGAAAGTGGCGAAGGAGGAGTGAAGAGGCAACCACAGGTGGAAAGCTAGCCTGTCAGCATTGCCTATTCGCCATTAAGGAGATTGTGCTTATTTAGTGAGGGAAATGGGGCATAATATAGGCTGTGGTTACTATCAATGCTAGGCATCATGTCAAGGTTTACTTACACCTATCCCTCCTTCTTATGACTCACCTTCATTTCCCATGCTCTGTAAGGCAAACCGGTGATGCATTTGAGGCACAGGACTCACAAGGCACAAATGTACAGGAACTAGGGCAGGGAGATAGGTGGCCACAAATGATGTTAATCAGATATTGACACCACATATCAGTCAGAAGATTCCAATGCTGACTTTGATGGGTTACCAAAGGAAAACAAGGCTTAGAGCATTGATAACCTGCCAGATAGTCACAGTGTCATCGGGGTTTAAAGCTCAGAAGAAAAGGCCCATTGAGTCTACACCAGTCAAAAACAACCACCTAACTATTCTAAGCCCATAGCCCATTTTCTAACACTTGGCCCATAGCCTTGTATGCCTTGGCATCGCAAGTACACCTCTAAATACTTCATAAATAGAGCTTGTGCTTGATATCATGTAACATTCACAAGTCCATCTCTGTTTTTGCTTGAAGTTTAGTGCAAGACATAATGCCAATCTCTTCCATGTGCTCATCACCATAGTACCACAATGATGCTCTCCATGACAAAGAGCCTCGTGAAGAATGTGATAGCTCAGATGGCTGCAATCTTGACTCTAGAAACCATTGTTGAAATGGGCTTTTGGAGGTTCTATCTCCTCAGTGCATTTTTGGTGAACAGAGCACTAAAAGTTCTATGATCACCCCAAGAGACTGATAATTAATAACTCCATGAGGAAGAAAGTTGCCATCCTTCCTCAGTATGGCAGCATGGATACCTTCCCCAACAGAAAAAAAAACCCAGAAAACTGCTGATGCTGGAAATCAGAATCAAAAATAGTTCTGAAAAAGGTTCACTAGACCTGAAACGTCAATTGTGATTTCTGTCCACAGATGTGGCTAAACCCGAGGCTCTACTGCTGTAGAGTTTCCCACCCGCCCTCCTCCTCTAACCTAGTTAATAAGGTAACGTTCATTCTAAACTTCCTCTATTGAATATAAGCTTGTTCTTAATTTTATAGCGACTTGAACTAAGCTTTCTACTTTAGTACTGAGTGGGTGTTCAGATAAGTCGGGTATAGATGCTGGGGCAGTTGCTTGCTCCTCCTGCAGAATGTGGCAGGTGGAAGACATGGCACACGTCTCCACTGGCTACATCTGTGGGAAGTGCACCCAACTCCAGTTCCTTGAAAACCGTGTTAGGGAATTGGAGCTGAAGCTGGATGAACTACGGATCATTCGGGAGGCTGAGGGGGTAATTGAGAGGAGTTACCGGGAGTTGGTCACTCCTAAGGCTCAGGGCAAGGATAAATGGGTTACAGTTAGGGGGAGGAAAGGGGACAGTCAGACAGTGCAGAGATCCCCTGTGGACATGCCCCTCAGCAATAAGTATACCGTTTTGGATACTGCTGGGGGAGATGACCTACCAGAGGAAAGCCATACAGTCAGTTCTCTGGCACTGAGCCTGATACTGTGGCAAAGAAGGGAAGGGGGCAGAATAGAAAAGTACTCGTGGTAGGGGACTCGATAGTTAGGGGAATCGACAGGAGATTTTGTGGTCAGGATCGGGATTCCCAGAAGGTATGTTGCCTCCCTGGTGCCAGGGTCCGAGACATCTCCGATCGGATGTATAAGGATCTAAAAGGGGAGGGCGAACAGCCAGAAATCGTGTTACATATTGGCACTAATGATATAGCCAGGAAAAGGATTGAGGATATAAAAAGTGATTTCAGGGAGTTAGGATGGAAGCTGCAAAGCAGGATGAACAGAGTAGTGTTCTCTAGTTTACTACCGGTGCCACGAGATAGCGAGGCGAGGAACAGGGAGAGGGCGCAGCTTAATATGTGGCTGCGCAGCTGGTGTAGGAGGGAGGGCTTCAGATATGTAGATAATTGGGATGCCTTCTGGGGAAGGTGGGACCTGTACAAGAAGGACGGGTTGCATCTGAACTGGAAGGAGACCAATGTCCTGGGTGGAAAGTTTGCTCGAGTAGTTCGAGAGGGTTTAAACTAGTATGGCAGGGGGGTGGGAACCTGAGCTGTATACCGGAGGTGAGAGTTGATCCAGACGAGGCAATAGCAAGAGGTAGACCAGCTAGTAGGAAGGATTTTCCTGGCAAGGTACCAAGGTATCAGTTAAAGTGTGTTTGCTTTAACGCAAGGAGTATCAGGAATAAAAGTGACAAACTTAGAGCATGGATCAATACCTGGTGCTTTGATGTTGTAGCCATAACAGAGACATGGGTTTCTCAGGGGCAGGAATGGTTGCTGGACGTTCCAGGGTTTAGAGCATTTAAAAAGAATAGGGAGGGGGGGAGAAAGAGGAGGGGGTGTAGCACTGCTAATCAGAGAGGGTATCACAGCTACAGAAGCTTCCATTGTCAAGGAAGATCTGCATACCGAGTCAGTATGGGTGGAAATTAGGAACAGCAAGGGAGCAGTCACCTCGTTAGGGGTTTATTACAGGCCCCCCAATAGCAGCAAGGAGATGGAGAAAGCATAGCTCGGCAGATTTTGGAGAAGTGTGGACGTAGTAGGGTTGTTGTAATGGGTTGACTTTAAGTTTCCCAATATTGATTGGAACCTCCTTCGAGCAGAAGATTTGAATGGAGCTGTTTTTGTAAGGTGTGTTCAGGAGGGTTTCCTAACTCAGTATGTTGACAGGCCGATGAGGGGAGAGACCATTCTAGACTTGGTGCTCGGCAATGAGCCGGGGCAGGTATCAGATCTTGTGGTGGTAGAGCATTTTGGTGATAGTGACCACAACTGCCTCACATTCTACATAGCTATGGAGAAGGAGAGGATTAGGCAAAATGGGAGGATATTTAATTGGGGAAGAGGAAACTATAATGCAATAAGACATGAGTTAGGAAGCATGGATTGGGAGCAATTGTTCCATGGTAAAGGCACTATAGACATGTGGAGACTGTTTAAGGAACAGTTGTTGCAAGTGATGAATAAATATGTCCCTCTGAGACAGGCAAGAAGTGGTAAGATAAAGGAATTTTGGATGACGAGAGCGGTGGAGCTTCTTGTCAAAAGGAAAAAGGTAGCTTACCGTAAGGTGGAGGAAGCTAGGATCAAGTTCAGCTCTACAGGATTACAGGCAGGCAAGGAAGGAGCTTAAAAATGGTCTGAGGAGAGCCAGGAGGGGGCACGAGAAAGGCTGGCAGAACGGATTAGGGAGAATACAAAGGCATTTTACACTTATGTGCGGAATAAGAGAATGGTCAAAGAAAGAGCAGGCCCAATCAGGGATAGCATAGGGAATTTGTGTGTGGAGTCTGAGGAGGTAGGGGAAGCCCTAAATGAGCTTTTTGCTTCTGTCTTTACGAAAGAAACTAACTTTGTAGTGAATGAAACCTTTGAAGAGCAGATGTGCATGCTGAAATGGATAGAGATAGAGAAAGCTGGTGTGCTGAAAATTTAGTCAAACATTAAGATTGACAAGTTGCCAGGCCCAGACCAGATTTGACCTCGGCTGCTTTGGGAAACGAGAAATGCAATTGCTTCGCCACCTGCGAAGATCTTTTCATCCTCGCTCTCCACTGGAGTCGTACCTGAGGACTGAAGAGAGGCAAATGTAATTCCTCTCTTCAAGAAAGGAGATAGGGAAATCCCCGGCAATTATAGACCAGTAAGTCTCACGTCTGTCGTCTGCAAGGTGTTAGAAAGGATTCTGAGGGATAGGATTTATGACCATCTGGAAGAGCATGGCTTGAGTAAATGCAGTCAACACGGTTTTGTGAGGGGCAGTTCTTTGAGGATGTGACTAGAAACATTGAGGGTCAAGCTGTGGATGTGGTGTATATGGACTTTAGCAAGGCACTTGATAAGGTTCCCCATGGTAGGCACATTCAGAAGGTCAGAAGGAAAGGGATTCAGGGGAACATAGCTGTCTGGATCCAGAATTGGCTGGCCAACAGTAGACAGTGAGTGGTAGTAGAAGGAAAATATTCTGCCTGGAAGTCTGTGGTGAGTGGTGTTCCACAGGGCTCTGTCCTTTGGCCTCTATTGATTGTCATTTTTATTAATGACTTGGATGAGGGGATTGAAGGATGGGTCAGCAAGTTTGCAGATGACACAAAGGTTGGAGGTGTTGTTGACAGTATAGAGGGCTGTTGTCGGCTGCAGTGGGACATTGACAGGATGCAGAGATGGGCTGAGAGGTGGCAGATGGAGTTCAACCTGGATAAATGTGAGGTGATGCATTTTGGAAGGTCGAATTTGAAAGCTGAGTACGGGATTAAGGATAGGATTCTTGTAGTGTGGAGGAACAGAGGGATCTTGGGGTGCAGGTACATAGATCCCTTAAAATGGCCATCCAAGTGGACAGGGTTGTTAAGAAAGCATATGGTGTTTTGGCTTTCATTAACAGGGATATTGAGTTTAAGAGTCGTGAGATCTTGTTGCAGCTCTATAAAACTTTGGACTGCACTTGGAATACTGCGTCCAGTTCTGGTCGCCCTATTATAAGAAAGATGTGAATGCTTTGGAGCGGGTTCAGAGGAGGTTTACCAGGATGCTGCCTGGACTGGAGGGCTTATCTGATAAGGAGAGGTTGACTGAGCTCGGACTTTTTTCATTGGAGAAAAGGAGGAGAAGAGGGGACCTAATTGAGGTATACAAGGTAATGGGAGGCATAGATAGAGTCGATAGCCAGAGACTATTTCCCAGGGCAGAAATGACTAACACGAGGGGTCATAGTTTTAAGCTGGTTGGAGGAAAGTATAGAGGGGATGTCAGAGGTGGGTTCTTTACACAGAGAGTTGTGAGTGGAGGCAGGGTCATTGGGGACATTTAAGAGACTCCTCTACATACATATGGTCACAGAAATTTGAGGGTGCATACATGAGGATCAGTGGTCGGCACAACATCATGGGCTGAAGGGCCTGTTCTGTGCTGTACTGTTCTATGTTCTATGTTCTATGCTGCCAGACCTGCTGAGTTCTCGCAATTTCTGTTTTGTTACCTTCCCTTCCAGCCCTTGTCTGCTGCCAGGTAACTGTTCCAAAATGCTACCGATTGTGTTCAAATGGTACTGTATACAGGAGGTCTTGACATAGTGTTGCTGAAATCATTCCCCAAGTCCTAGTTTCAATGGCAGCTCAGCAGCATTGTCTCTCCTCAATTATAGCTGTTGTGCTCTGTCTCACAGTTTGCATGATATAGTTCTTGGAGAAAAGTTCATGATATCATCACTGTATCATAGCATGTGGTTTGAGGGTATTCCACTTTACTTAGATTCCACTTAGATTCCACTTTACTAGTTCTATCTCAAACATGACATGTTGGTGAAAAAACATATTTTTTTAATCAAATGGAAGCATATTAGCCTAGACACTTAAATATCTGGGTCTCAAATATATACCCAAATATCAAAATGGTCTGTTGAATCTTTCAATTCTACATTTTATTCTTATGTTACAGGAGCTAAAATAAGCATTGCTGCATCAGGTATAAATACTCTGGTGAAGGCAAAGCTCACATCACAATGCCAGCGCAGTACCAAATGGGAAACAGGTCAGATCAAGGCAGGAACAAAGGGAATACATGACAGTGAATGATAATATTTTTAACTGCAAAGAATGAGAAGCTATTTGATAAACATTGGTTAACATTTGGTGTTATATTTAACGTTATCTTCAAATGGGGGCAAGGATAATGTGTATAGAGAAAAAGGACAATGCGATAGTGATATTTGGAAAAAGGCAAAGTAAGGAATGCAGGATTCTTGATGAATAGGGAATTGGAGTTCTGACTTAGTTGAACTGCTTCACAACATATCCTATCTCATAGCGTCAGGGCAGAACTATCATTTGAAAAACTTAATTTTTCTTTTATATTTGTCTGTGCATTCTTCATTTGTGTAGCAATTTCTTAATAAATGTGGTATGCTTACGTACATATTGGGTCCTTGTACTATCCAATTTCTCAGCCTGCATATCACATCTCATAGTTACCACACTTTGTAGATATGGAGGTGGAGTCCTTAATTCCTTTCCAAAGGTCATCACTTAGAAAACCCACCTCAACTGATGGCCTAATTAGATTAACTTTGCAATAGGCAATCTCACTGGCTAAATAGTCACAGGGAATGCATTTCAAGAACGTATCACAGGGGAAAACTGGCACCTTCAGCTTTATAGTGCAATGCAACTCGCATGATTAGGGCATAGCCAAATGTCCCCAAATCCCCATTTTCTTGGTAGGAAGTTTAGAAAATTATGGCTAATCCATCTGAAATGTTGTCAATTATTTCTCTTCATGGAATAAATGCAGGAACATAATAACAACAAAAATAAATGCCGTATTTGATTACAAAGTTACACTGTGTTCAATAGATGCTCAAATATGTAATAGCAAAGAAACAGATATTAAAATGTCTCATGATTCCATGCATTTGCCAAGTTATAACATTCACTCCTGTAGAGTATCAGAAATTGTAGGCTTATGGTTGTTTCTGTTATGAGATACAAGTGTTGTTTTTGTGACAGTTGACAAATATATTTTGTGATTGTTCAGAGGTTTAATTGCTAATTGCTATCATATTCTTATTATGACTTACATTTAATCAATTCTGAGCCATAAGGATTTAAAATGCTAGTGGATAAATTCTCACTTAAAGTTGAAAATAAAATTATCATGATGATTCGTTTAAGTTCTAAAGATGAAGAATATGTCAATCCATCATAAATGGATTTTTTTAAAAGGAAAGGTTTTATAATAAAGTCTAGAATGTCAACAAATACACAAATAATTTGATTCAAAAATGTTTATCATCCAAGTTATTTGTGCTATGGAGTCCACACATTTTACATTTTCTGACCAGCATCATTTTAACATTAACAGTAACTATCTACATGAAACTAATTCAGATCAGAAAAGCCCTTGACTCTAATTAAGATGTCCTAGTGAAGTATTAGACAAGTAGGTGGGGAGAGGGAAAGACTACCTGAACAATCTCTGCTCTAATTCCAGCTAATTACAAGATGTTTGAGAACATGACCTGGGATAAAACTGCATATTTGAGTCAGATGACTATGATTCATATCCACTCCAAAGTCTTGAATGCATAATCTAAGCTGGACCTCCAATGCAGAACTGAGAGAATATTGTTATAATAATTCGGAAAGACCTGTGATATCAGTTAAACATTTTTAAAAACTCTGGGCTGAGGATCCACAGAACAAGAATACTCAGGCCTGACTCTTTGCACAGTAAAAATGGTGTTGGAAGCCCGAATCCAGAAGTTCCATCACTGAACCTGGCCCTCAACATCCTCACATGGGCAAATGAGGCGGGTCACACTTGGCACATCTGTGTTCAAAGAGGCAATTCCACTCATTAATTTCTGATTTTTGCAAGAAGGGACTAAGAAGCAGGGATAGCTATAGCATAGACCTTTGCATCCAGCCCAGCTTAAAACATTTAAGATTGCAATATTATTTTGCTTTATGCATCTTCTCAAACTCCCCTTCACCCTAAATCAGCTTTCTGGCATGATGTGTAAGTTGTATGTTGTGCGACCACGTACTTCCTGTTTTCCAATCCTCCCCTCTTCCTTTATCACAACCCTCTCATTCTAAATTCACATTTTCAGACCTTCAAGAATTGTCACGAGGTCAACCTCAGCAATTCCAAAAAGAAAGATGAGAACTGATGCAGAAGAAAAAAACATTGTAAGTTGATCTGATGCTTGCTTTCTTTAGCTCAAATTCTGGTACTGTGTGCACTTCAGTGTGCATTATAGTGTCAACAGCTGCTTATATGTATAACATGTATCATGCTGAAACAAGCAAAGATACCTCCAAAGCAGATAAAAAGAGGATGGAAAAGGAGAAATCGTTCATTTCTGTATTTATTATTGGATGTCTTATTGTGTTAACTTACCATAAAATGGTTTTTCATTGATGACTTTTAATTCAAGGTTTTGGTTAAGAAGTATAAATTTAATTATTCATATTATTCAGATGCGGTATAGAAAAAAAGGTTTGAAAGGTGCAGAATTGTGGAGCAATTGTGGTGCTGGGAATAGTGGCCCCAAGGAAACTGAAGTGTGTGTCGATACTCACAGGCAGTTTGTCCAGAGTGAAGGGTTCTCTGATCCTTTCTGACTGCCTTCTCTTCCTCTGACGTTCAACTTTGTAAGTTCAATGACAAAGATTGGGTCATCGTAATCCGGTTGTGCAGCAGACCAACAACAATTTGGCAAGATGCTTCAGATGGTTCTTTATATCTATTCCATATGGTTTGATCCATTGTTTGAGAATGCCATTGTTCTGCTTCACAGTTTCCTGTTGGCAGCATGGTTCTTATTGCAGGTGTGTTGATCTCGCATGGTCATGTGGTGGAGGGAGTCATGAAACATAAACAGAAACTCAGCAGGTCTGGCAGCACCTATGGAAACAGAAATTAATATTTTGACTCCTTTTTCAGAACTGTCACGAGCCATAAGTATGATTTGGGGGGATATCACTTATCTTCAAGTAGCCACCATCTTTTTCATGACAGCCGAAAGACTGCACATCTACCCATTCAAAAATAAAGTCACTGAACATGATGATTGGAAAGTGACATTCTTTGGATTTGAGTAGTCGGTGATTTCAAAACTGTCTCAAATTAGTATGAGAGACTGGCTGATTCACTGCCCACTTTCTGGTGCACACACGAAACATCCAAAGCTTTCTCCCCAGCATCGGCATTAATAGAGACACAGTGGAAGAGGCTGGGAGTATGCTATTTTGGTAGACTCCTGATTCTCAAACATCAGTTCTAAATTACAAAGCTGAATTTTGAGGCCCATATATTTAAGATGAAAAGGTAAATCAGGTTTGTCTGAACATCCATAAAAAGTATAGCATTTAAGATCTTTATGCAAGGTTTATTTTCAATTGTGAAGGACTGTAAAACTGGAATGCTTTCTGAGAAAGCACTTCATTGTCATGTAATCAGAAATAGAATTATTTTAATACAATAGTAAAAGTTGATAACCACTGAGTAAATGCTTGAAACAATTTTAGAAATCTTCACTTTATAGCCTAAGTAGCTTTGGCTTGCTAAAATTTAAATTTGAATGGTTACAGTTCAATGAATCTGTACTATCAAATCTGTAGCCATATCATAAAGATGTACATTTTATTCATTAGGAATCCAAATTTGTTTGTATCACTCTTAAAACTAAATTAATTCTCCTTGCATTGCACCAAAGTTACATCTCTCTACTCCTGGTCATTCACACAGTGTTCTTGATAGATTTAATTATTAGCATTTATCAACAGAGAAGTTACAATAAGGAATGCACTAAATCAAAAGATGCAGGGTTCAACTAACAACAAATTGTTTTACTTAGTATATGGGCTGATTTTTGCTTGATGCTCAGCTGGTTATCAAATTAGGTTACTCGGCGGATATTGCTTTAAAAGAAAGATAAATATATGTCCTGTTTAGTGTGGTCTTAATGTGTTTACTAATAAGTGTAAGTTTAATTATATGTATTATTCAGTGTTACATTTTGTTTCCACATGTACAATGTTGTTAAATTAAATTGCAGACGATGTTCTACAATTATTATTTCTTTATTCCCTAATTAATGTCAAAGAAATTCCAAAACATACTTCGAGTCACTGTTTGTTAACGTGCTGCTATAAATATATACAGTACCTTAAATACATTGCAATTTTTTTTTAAACCCAGGGATTAGCTGGTATTGTGTATCCATATGTTCACTTTAACTCTGCCAGCTTCTTTTGAATTCAACCTACACTAATGGGATGACAGTCTCATCAATTGCTGTGTCCAAGGGTTATGGCTAAAATGAGTTTGTTTGGTGTCACCCGAACAAACAGTGAGTGTGTGGGGTGAACACAGCATCATTGCATTATCAATCGTTCAGTTAGTAAATGACTAATTGGAACATAACCTGGCTTGATTATTCATAGCTTATGGTATAAACAAATCTTCACCTTAAGGCTGGGGAATGAAATACTGGTCATGGTTTCCCATTCAAAATAGCTTCCATCAACATCTACTAGAATTTTATTTATGTAGGGTTAAGCTAAATTGCATAACTCCCTACTCCTAATCCATAATGTAAGCGCTCCTAATTAATGCTTTTAGAGCTATATTTTAACACGAGCTGCTGCTTTAAGCACAGGAGAGGTAAACAGAAAACTTCAAATGAAAAGAAAGAAAATGTCCCACACTGTTTGTCTTGCTGATGTGAGTTTGCCTCCAGTAGGGTATTTTAAATGATCGACCTCGACCACGACTACCCACCCCCACCTGGGGCATGAGACCTCTATATTCTCAGGTCACATGTTTTCAATCAGTAATGATGCCATGAACATGCCTCTTAAAGGTGTACTGACACACTGATCATGAGACATAATGCAACACTGTGAACAACTGCTGATGTAATATAATTTATATTACATATTTTACAACTAATTAATTAACAGAAAAAAATAATTAGAACTATGTTTAAAAACAAAAACTAGGTCTATGACTTTTCCTTGCTATTTAGAGTCATAGAATCATACAGATGTACAGCACGGAAACAGACCCTTCGGTCCAACCCGTCCATGCTGATCGCATTAATAACATCCTAAATTAATTTAATTCCATTTGCCAGCACTTGGCCCATATCCCTCTAAACCCTTCCTATTCATATACCCATCCAGATGTCTTTGAAATGTTGTAATTTTACCAGCCTCCACCACTTCCTCTGGCAGCTCACTCCATACACTCACAACCCTTTGTGTGAAAGGTTTGCCCCTTAAGTCCCTTTTAAATCTCTCTCCTCTCAGCCTAAACCTATGTCCCCTAGTTTTGGATTTCCCCACCCCAGGGAAAAGACCCTATCCATGCCCCTCATGACTTTATAAACTTCTACAAAGTCACCCTTCAGCCACCAATGCTCCATAGAAAACAGCCCAAGCCTATTCAGCTTCTTCCTGTAGCTCAAACCCTCTAACCCTGGCAACATCCTTGTGAATTTTTTCTGAACCCTTTCAAGTTTAACAACATTCTTCCTGTAGGAAGGAGACCAGAATTGCATGCAATATTCTAATACTGACCTAACTGTTGTCCTGTACAGCTGCCCTCTCAATATACTCAATACTCTGACCAATAAAGGAAAGCATACCAAACTCCTATCTACCTGAGACTCCACTTTGAAGGAACTATGAACCTGCACTCCATGGTCTCTTTGTTCAGCAACACCTACCATTAAGTGTATAAGTCCTTCTCTGATTTGCCTTCCCAAAATGCAGTCACAAACATTTATCTAAATTAAATTCTATTTACCATTCCTTGGCCCATTGTCCCAACTCATCAAGATCCCATTATACTCAGAGGTAACTGTCCAGTACACCTCCAATTCTGGCGTAATCTGCAAACTTACTAACAATACCTCCAATGTTCACATTCAAATCATTTATATAAATGACAAAAAGCAATGGACCCAGCATCGATCCTTGTGGCACTTCACTGGCCACAGGCCTCCAGACTGAAAAGCAACCCTCCACCACCCTCTGTTTTCTACCTTGGAGCCAGTTCTGTATCCAAATGTATTCCATGTGATCTAATTTTGCTAACCAATCTATCATCAGTAACCTTACTGAAGTCCATATAGATCATGTCCACTGCTCTGCCTTCATCAATCCTCTTTTTAACTTCTTCAAAATAATCAAGTTAATGAGACACGATTTCCCATGCACACAGCCATGCTGACTATCCCTAATCAGTCCTTGTCTTTCCAAACACATGTAAATTCTGTCCCTCAGGATTCCCTCTAACAACTTGCCCACCACTGATGTCCGGCTCACCGGTCTATAGTTCCCTGGCTTTTCCTTGCCACCTTTCTTAAATAGTGGCACCACATTAGCTAACATCCATTCTTCCAGCATCTCACCTGTGACTACTTATGGTACAAATATGGTAAGGGTCCCAGCATTCACTTCTGGAGCTTCCCACAGAGTTCCAGGGTACACCTGATCAGGTCCCAGGGTTTTATCCACCTTTATGCATTTTAAGACACCCAGCACTTCCTTCACTGTAATATGGACATTTTTCAAGATGTCACCCTCTATTTCCCCACATTCTATATTCTCCATGCCTTTCTCCACAGTAAACACTGGTGAAAAATACTTGTTTAGTATCTGTCCAGTCTCCTGCAGCTCTACATATAGGCTGCCTTGATTAGACTAGTGCTGGAAAAGCACAGCAGGTCAGGCAGCATCGGAGGAGCAGGAAAATCGACGTTTCAGTTTCCGGCATCTGCAGTCCTCATTTTTGCCAATATAGGCTGCCTTTCTGATCTTTGAGGGGCTCTATTCTCTCCCTAGTTACCCTTTTGTCCTTATAAAATCCCTTTGGATTCTCCTTAACCCAATTTGCCAAAGCTATCTCATGTCCCCTTTTTGCCCTCCTGATTTCCCAGTTATGCTCTTTATACTTTTCTGAGGATTCACTTGATCTCTGCTGTCTATACCTGACATATGCATGTTTCTTTTTCTTAACCGAAACGTCAATTTCTCTAGTCATCCTTTTGAGAATATTCTGCACCCTCTCTGAGATATCCTTGATCCTGGCACCAGGAAGGCAACACATCATTCTGATGTCTCGCTGTTGGCCGCAGAAATGTCCTTCTGAGCCCTTGACTAGAGCATTCCCTACACCTACCAACCTTGAATTTCACCCTAGCAGGAATGTACTGTCTCTGGACTCTTGGTTATCTCATTTTTGAAGGTTTCCCATTTTCTAGCTGTCTCTTTACTTGCGAAGGTTCACCTCCAATCAAGTTTTGGAAGTTGTTGCCTAAATCCATCAAAATTGACCCTCCTCCCATTTCGGACTTTAACTTTTAGATCTGGTCTATCCTTTTCCATCACTATTTTAAAACTAATGGAATTATAATTGCTGGCCACACAGTGCTCCCCCACTGACACGTCAGTCACTTGTTCTGCCTTATTTCCCAAAAATAGGTCAAGTTTTGCAACTTCTCTAGAAGATACATCCATATCCCGAATTGGAAATTTTTCTTGTACACACTTAACAAATTCCTCTCCATCTAAACCCTTAACACAGTGGCAGTCCCAGTCTATGTTTGGAAAGTAAAATCCCCTACCATTACCACCCTATTTATTTCTCAATTTCCCTCTAACTATTGTGGGGATGATAATACAATCCCAAAATGGTGATCATCTCTTTCGTATTTCTTAGTTCTACCCAGATAATATCCCTGGATGTATTCCCAAGAATATCCTCCCTGAGTACAGCTGTAATGTTATCCTTTATCAAAAACATCATTCCTCTCCTCTCTTGCCACCCTTTCTATCCTTCCTATAGCATTTGTATCCTGGAACATTAAGCTGCCAGTCCTGTCTATCTCTAGGCCATCTTTCCGTAATTGCTATAATATCCCAATCCCATGTTCCTAACCATACCCAGAGTTCATCTGCCGTACCTGTTAGGCCTCATGCACTGAAATAAATGCGGTTTACTTTACCAGTCCCATCTCATTCTCTGTTTTGTTCCTGCCTGCCCTGACTGTTTGACTTGCTTCTTTTCCCAACTGTAACAGTCTCAGGCTGATCTCTTTCCTCACTATCTTCTTGGGTCCAACACCAAAGTATACAATGACCTCCAGCTGGTTCTGCTCCTTTTAAGAATATTCTGCACCCTCTCTGAGATATCCTTGATCCTGGCACCAGGAAGGCAACACATCATTCTGATGTATCGCTGTTGGCCGCAGAAATGTCCTTCTGAGCCCTTGACTAGAGAATCCCCTATCATAATCAATTGCTTGGAACCTGATGTACCCCTCATTACATTAAAGCCACTCTCGGTATCAGGAACCTGGCTGTTAATTCTACATTCCCTTACATTTTCCGGAACAGCAAACTTGTTTGAGATGGGGTGGCCACTGGAGACTCTTGCACTACCTGTCTCCCTCTCCTACATTTCCTGGAGGTCATCTATCTACCTGACTGTATCTGTGTTTTTTCTCCCTTCCTATAACTACCATCCATCACACCCCCTAGCTTCTGTAAGTTCCTGATTTCCTCTAACTGCTGCTCCAACTAATCCATGTGATCTGATAGGATTCGCAAACAATCACACTTCATTCAGATATTATCATCAGTAACTCTGCCTAATCTCCCATATCTGACAGGAAGAGCACATCACTCAACTAAAAGTCATCTTTGCACCTTAACATTCTACAAACCCAGAAATTGTATAGACTTACATAACTCAGAAAACACTGCTCTAGGCTAACTTAGTACCTATGGTTTATATTTTTAAAATTTAATCAAGAAACTGATCTCAATCAAACATATAATCATAAAATAACCCATTGTACTCACTACGGTAGATTTACAGCAAGGTTACACTTAAAAACTATGCACGTAGCTGCTCTCCCACACAGGTTCCTCCAAGGTCAGCTGTGAATTTTGTTGTTTGTTAATTTTTCCTAGATTTCCAGATGTCCAGAGATTCTTGAAATTAAACAGCAAAGGCAATAGCTGTGCAGATTCACTGCTGTGTCAGGCAACAGTGTAGGTCTCTTTCTCATTTGATTCACTGACCATGTGGTCACTGCCTTTGTCTCTCTTCTTCCTTTATACAGTGCTGTTGTTTTGATCTTTTCCTCCCCAGTTTCCAAAACAATGCAAAGCTTATAAACAGTAATTACTGCTCATGGAATTCGAGGAAATCAGCTCTAGCACCTAAAATGCTTCAATGAAGGAGCAACTCTTACAGCCACACGTTTTTCCCATTCTCCATCTTGAGTTACGCATAATCTTTCTCTCAAAGTGAAATTACAAAATAAATTGCCTGTATTGATCAGTGCATTGAGTGTAGGTGTTGGGAGATTATATTGTGACTGTTCAGGATATTGGTTAGGCCACTTTTGGAATATTGCATGCAATTCTGACTCCCTGTTATTGGAAAAATGTTGTTAAACTTCAAAGTCTTCAGAAAAGGAGGGTTTGTGCTATGGGGAGAGGCTGAATAGGCTGGGGCAATATTCCTTGGGGCATCGGAAACTGAGTTCTGACCTTACAGTGATGTATAAAATCATGAGGGGCTTGGATAGGGTGAATTGCCAAAATAGTTTCCCCAGGGTGGGGAAGTCCAAAACTAGCGGGCATGTGTTTAAGGTGAGAGGGGAAAGATTTAAAAGGGACCTAAGGGCAACATTTTCATGCAAAAGGTGTATGGAATGAGCTACCAGAGGAAGTGGTGGAGGCTGGTACAATTACAACATTTAAAAGGCATCTGGGTGTGCATATGACTAAGAAAGGTTTGGGAGGGATATGAGTCAAATGCTGGCAAATGGAACTGGATTAACTTTGGATATCTGGTTGGCATGGACGATTTGGACCAAAGGGTCTGTTTCTGTGCTGTACAATGCTGTGACTCTATTAACACCATCAACCAAAAACCAATAATTATTAAAAATAATGTGTTCTCATAATCATGAGCTATTAAAAATAACTATCAGTATAATATTAGAGATATTTGCAGGTTTATAATCAGAGAGGCCAACACTGAAATAACTTTTGATAATGAGAAAGAATTTCAAGTTTAAATTTCAGTTGCTTCTCAGTCTTTAATGTTTATGCATTATTGTCAGAAGACAAACTAATGCCCTCTCTTGGGCACTGGGGATCACTGCAATGAGTACATTACGAGTCCACAGCAAAACACTACACAGATGGTCATGTCCTTTTTATGTTTAGCCATAAATTATACATTAGTGATTGGATTTGGTTTATTTGTGTATTTGAAGAATTGTAATATGAGGAAAATAATGTATTTCATCTCTAAATACTCATAAAAGTGATGGAATTCTGTTGTATGCAAACCATTGGGGCAGTGATAAAAGACAAATACATGAAAAAGGAAGAACTGCTGAAACAACACAGAGTAAAAGAGAAGAGAGTTTTTCATCAGAAAATATATATTTTTCAATAATTGTGAATTGAGAAAGATCATTTACTCGCAATCAACTAGGAGAAAGTGAGGACTGCAGATGCTGGAGAGAGGGAGGAGGAGAGCTTTTTCAAGGAATTGGTAGCAAAATCATAAATGTATTCTGTATATTCTGACTTATGATTTCACTATATATTGCGAGTAAATGTGCTTAAAAATGTGTTCCTGAAGAAGGGCTTATGCCCGAAACATCAATTCTCCTGCTCCTTGGATGCTGCCTGACCTGCTGCGCTTTTCCAGCAATGCATTTTTAAGCGCATTTACTCACAATGTATAGTGAAATCATAAATCAGAATATACAGAATACATTTATGATTTTGCTACCAATTCTGAACTGAACTCTAACAACCTTCACTTACACCATACCTAACGCAGACAAATGTAGACTTTGTGACAGCATCATACTGCAAGGTCATCGCCTGGTATAGAGCTATCTGTCGTCGTGGAAACAGGATCATAAATTATAACATAACTTTCAGACTTGCGATCATTGGTGGTGGGAGTGGAACTTCAAAATGGTCTCCTAGATTGACCAAATGTGAAATTTGCAGTTGAGTTTCAAGTAGCAGATGCACAAATGGTGAGTAAAATGGTCAGCAAATCTGTCAGCATCGACACAGGGAGAAGCAGAAGTTAAAATCTCAATTCTGTGACCTTTCACCAAAATTATGCCGGGTTCCTTGATGAGGCCTTAAGTGTCCTAACCTGGGAGTTGGTAACCAAACATAACAGGGTTTGTTGGTCATGCACTCTGCATGTTCACACTCCCCCACTCCTACTTTAATGCCAAAGTTAGGGGTAGTAACCTCCCTCAGATTGCCAGTTCAGTGAAAGAAAAGGGTTCTGATTTCTTAAGAGGGCATTCTGCGTAGGTCTGCCTCAGGAATGCAGAGCCATACTTTCATTCCAACAGTCCTTCCATAGCACGTACCATGTAAAGGTCCAGAATTACCGGTGGCCTTTCCTACTTTTATATAAGGTAAATGAAAGGAAAGCATACTATATGAGTAAGCTGTGAGTGATTCAGGTAAACAAGGTGCCAGCTAGGTAAAGTCTGGCTGGGTAGGGAAAATGGTATCAGGGTGTAGAGTGCCAGGTGTGTAGGAGGTTGAGTGTCAGGGAATAGGATGCTACAGTGCAAGATGTTATGCAAACCAGGTAAGTGATGCACAGTTTAGAGTAGATCAGGATGGCTGGGAAAAATCAGGTCCAGCAGAGGCAGGAGAGGTTGGGAAGCGAATTGGGCTCATCAGCAGGTGAATGGGGATTTTGGCCAGAGGGATGGAAGGTTCAGGTCTTAGAGTGAGGGGACAGTGAGACTGGAGTGGGGAATAGGGAGTGGGTCTGGAGTAGGGAAAAACATTTACAACTCCAGAATTGAGAGGAATGGGGGAAGATAGGTTGAAGAGTAAGCAGGGAGAGAGTCTGGAGTATGCAAAGGCAGAGTGAAGATCGAGGCAGAGTGAGGATCGAAACAAGTAGAAGGAGGTTTCAGGTCTGGAGAGAAGGAAGGGAACAAGTGCCAGTTCAAAGTGAATGGAGCGTGGTGTGGGATGGGGAGGGGTTGGGAGATGGGTAGGGCTGAAGGCTCCTGGATGGTGAAGGGGTATTGGGTATCAAGTGGGGGAAGGGGAAAGTGGGTCTGGAGTGTTCAGAGATGTTAGATTCTAAAGGAGTGAGTGGGGGTGTCAGCTTATGGGGACTGTAAGTGATGTGGAGCTGTGCTTCCATTCTGACTGCACTTCCATAGCACATAACTCTCGGGGAAGGCAAACCACATCCCCTTGCCACAGAGATCAGCTGCTATCTGCTGAAATTTAAAGGTCCTGACAGCCACTTTGACATTGGCTGTAAAAGGGTAATTGCACAAGGTAAGCATGAAGTTGAGATGGTGGGCAGCAGATGAATAGGGGGATAGTGTACCAAGTAAATTGTGTGCCAGGTGGCTAGCGTGTGTTTGTGATAACTAACATTGTGATTTAAATGGAAACATTTAGAGGTACCAGAGGCAGAGGAGTTGCGCAGAGGAATACAGGTAATCAGCTTCCCAAGCAATTCCGTTGGAGTATTCTATGATAGGGAATAACGACAGTATTATTTTAAAAATCCAGGTTAATATATCAAGGTTTGACGTAGGTCATCAACTTGGAATGTTTTATCCTATAAAGATGAATGGGTTGCAATGGTTCAAGAAGTTAGCTTCTCAAAAGGGACTGGGAAGAGACAATAAATACTGGCCCGGTCAGTGAAGTCCACATTCCCAGTGTGAATATTTTAAAAATGGGTTTTGGAGTTGGGAACTAGTCAAAAGGACTGAAATTGAGAGGACACTGGTTAGCTAGCTGCAACCTGACACATTTTTTTTAAATTTTGGGGAATATGCGAGTAACTAGCTCAGGAGAGAAGAGTTGACAATTTAAATATTCAAAAGTCAATCAGCAATTGTTTTTTGAATGTAACTGAGTTTAACGATTTCCTGGACTTCCTGGGACTTTTCAGTAAAAGCAAGGTGAAATAACAGTGGGAATTATGGGACTGAACATATGAAGACATAAAATCTTCCGAAATATTTCACACCTGCTTCCTTGCCAAAGTGAAAGCCTTTTCCATAGTGACTTTTCTTTCACAGCTTTGAAGGTCACAACTTTGGAGTTTCATGCATCAGATTCCATCTGCCAAACATTCATTCATTTAGGTGCTGCCTCTATATCTTTACCTGGACTTCAGGTCAGGGTCAAGAAAAATAATAGTAGTAACCACCCTCTAAACACCAACCTGCTATGACATAGAAGAGAGCTGGTGAGCACAGAAATGCCTCTTGCAGAGGATAATGTTCCCAGTATAATTTATTGGTGTTGGATGAACTTCTTGGATATGATTCAATGTCAATGCCTTTGGAAGGTTAGACAATCAGATCGATTGGTCACTGAAATTTGCAACCTGAAATCCTGCCAAATACTCCTGGCATTTATGCATTGCTACTGACCACCAAATGTCACCATCACACTTAATTTCTTCACCTCTGGCTCTTTATAGCGATTGTTGGAAAGTGATTTCAAATTCCACTGCTCAAAATTCATCACAGACATGACTGATGTCATGTTTGAGAGGACAGGAAATTAGGTGCACTTTGCCACTGATGGCTCCAGTCAGATTAAGCAAGCATTTGCTTTTACAGTATTAACTGGCTTCCATGCTACGGTCACTGGTGCCTGTGGTATCTTTGTACTCTGAGATCATTTATTAAACCTACCTCATTAAACATTACCAGATCCAAAATAGCCTAATCCCTGTTAGATCCATAACACATTGTCCCAGGAAATTGTATTGTATGTACTCCACAAATTCTCCCTGCTGGCTACCTCTGCCAATTTGATTTCCCCAATCTACATGGAATCAAGTCTCCCATGATTAATGTATTGCCCATTTACATGTCCTCACTAACTGTGATTTATTCTCTCTCCTACAGTACAGGTATTGTTAGGAAGTGTATAAACTTCTCCCATCAGTATGTTTTCCTGCTGTTATTTATTACCTCCAACCATATGGATTGTACATCTTTTAATCCAAGATTGATTCTTGCTGATACTTAATCCATCTCTTACAAGTAAAGCTACCCCACCACCCTTTCCTTCCTACTGACCCTTTTTAAAAATCACATTCCCTCAAATGTGTTCCTTCAAATCATGTCTCTGCAAAGGGTATAATATCAGACTCATTAACCTCTATTTGTACTATTAATTCATTTATTTAGCTTTAAATATCATGTGCATTTAAATAAAGAGACATTAGTTTTGTCTTTTTATTATTTCCTTCTCTTTGACCCTATTTGCTGCTTTTTTGTAATATTTCTCCATCTGGGAGAGATTTGTTGCCCTGAAATTTTGACATATCTTTTTACTTTGGAAGCCTATGTTTCCCTCTCCCAAGTCCTCCATGCATCTATTTAATTTAAGGCCTTATCTACATCCTTCGTTGCTTAATTCAGCAGGACATTGTCAGCACTGTTCAAGTGAAGCCCATCCTACTGGAACAGCTCCCCTCTATCCCCATATTTGTATCAATGTCCTATAAATTGAAGCCCATTCCTTCTACACATGCATTTAACTCCTTGGCTTGACTTGCCTGATATTAGTTGTCCATGGCTCAAGAAGTAATCCTATGAATACTTGGAAGTTCTACTTTCTAATTTAAATTCTAACCATTCAGTTTACTTCAGCAATACCTCCTTTCTAGCCCTATCAATGTCATTAGTACCAACATGGACAATAAATGGATCTCTCTCATGACAGTTTCCTCTTCAGCCCTGAGAAGATGTTCTTAACCCTGGCACTGGGCTGCCAACACAACATTCAAGATTCAGGCTCATAGCTACACTATCTATCCCCTGAATTATACTGTCCAATACATTCATATTTCCTACCCTACTTGAATGTTTTCAATCACTCAAGGGACATGGGTGTCCCTGGCTGGCTAGTATTTATTGCCTGTCCTTGGTTGTCCTTGAGAAGTTGGTGGTGAGTTGCCTTGCAGTCCACCTGCTGGAGGTAGACCCACAATGCCATTGGGAGGGAATTCCAAGTTTTTGACACAGAGATACTGAAGGAATGGTGATAGATTTCCAAGTCAGGATGGTGAGTGGCCTGGAGGAGGACTTTCAGGTGATGGTGTTCCCACATATTAGTTGCCCTTGTTCTTCTTGATGGAAGTGGGTGGGAAGGTGCTATCTTTTGTTAATTTCTGTAGTGCATCTTGTAGAGCTTACACACTGCTGCAACCAAGCCTCGGTGATGGAAGAAGTGGATGTTTTGTGGATATGGTGCCAATCAAGCGGCTGCTTTGTCCTTAACAGCATTTCAAGCTTCCTGAGTGTTGTTGAATCCACACTCATTCAGGCAAGTGGGGAGTATCCCATCATTCTCCCGACATGTGCCTTGTAGATGGTGGATAGGATTTGTAGTGTCTGGAGATGAGTTACTTGCCGCAGTGTTCCTAGTTACTGACCTCTTATTGTAGCCATTGTGGTGACTCCAGATAATTTCTAGTCAATGGTAACCTCCAGGATGTTGACAGTGGAGGATTCAGTGATGGTAATCTCTCCTTGAGATTTAACCCTTAGCGGTCAGGCATATTTCTGTAAATCTGTGCTGCACTCACTGCAAAGGTGTTGCATCTTTCCCAAGGTCTGGTGCCCAAATTAGAACACAGTATTCCAAATTTAGTCTAGCCAAAGTTTTATAAAACTGTCACATACTTCTACCCTGCCCTTCAGTTTTCAAATGCTTTATATATAGAGAGACCAGTTTATCATCACAGATTTCTTCATTATTTTCTGTACTTGTATGGAATATATTGATCATCTGTGTACCTGCATCTCTTAGACTTTCACATTTTTTGGGGGATCCAATTGTTTAGAAAGTGTTTTCATCTATCATTTCTCAATCTACTATTCATTACATTGGTCAGGCCATTGGTGGATTATTATGTACTTAGAAGAAGGGATTGTAGGACATAGGAAGGTAATCATATAAATAAATGCAGTGATAGTAGAAATTAGAGATTATAGGGATCAAAGGTTCAAGAATTAGAGCTTTTACCTGTTGGATTAGAAAGTTAAAAGGGAGATCTGTCTAATAACAACTTCCAAAATTATAAAAGATTTTAAAATGGTCATGAATAATTCCATCCATCTGTCAAAGATCAAATGTTAGAAACTACCATAATATATTTATAGCAGGGCATTTAGGTAAGTTAAATGTAATTAGACAGAGTCAAATGGTTTTCTGAAAGGGCTATCCAATCTACTGGAGTTATTTGAGAATGTAAAATATGCTGTGGATAAAGGGAGAGTGCTGAAGGTATACTCACTTCCAGAATGAATGTGATAAAGTTCCACATCAAAGCTATTGCAAAAAAGCAAAGCTCATGGTGTAAGTTGTAGCATACTGGCATGGATAGAAGCTTGGCTGGCTAACAAGAAGCAGTGTCGATGTAAATGTGTAATTTTCAGGTTGGCAGAGTGTAATGAGTGGTGTGCCAAAGTGTTGGGACCTCAACTGTTTACATTTTATGTCAAGGACTTGTGTGAAGGGACAGAAGATGCAGTTGCCAAATTTGCTAATTAACCAAAGTAGATAGAAAAGTAATTGTAAAGTGGACGTAAGGATTCTTTGAAAAAACATATTTAATTTAAGTGAGTGACAAAGACATGGCAAATGGAGACTAATGTCGGAAAATGTGAAAGTGTCCATTTTGGTAGGAAAAATTTTTTAAAAATGTATTATCTAAATGGTGAAAGGTTTCAGAATTCTGAGGTGCAGAGGAATCTGGGTTTCACAATGCATCACTTACAAAAGTCACTTACGCAGTTACAGCATGTAACTAGGAAGGCTGATTGAATGTTATTACTTACTGCAAGAGGACTGGAATACAAATGTAGGGTGGCTATCCTTCATTGTTACAAGGCATTGATAAGCTGTAAATGTGCTGAAAACAGTTCAGGGAAGGTTTACAATACTGAAACTTGGAATGGGTGTGCTGTATAATGAGGAAAGGTTTGCGGATATGATTGTATCTGCTGGAGTTTAGATGTCTCAGAGGCAATTTGATTGAAACATTTAAGATCCTGAGGGATCTTCACAGAACAGATATGGAGAGGATGGTCCCTCTTACGGGTGAATCTAGAAGGTGAGGTCACGTTGAAAATAAGGGATTCAAACACAGAGGAGGCCGTTTTTAGAGTGTTATGATTCTTTGGAACTCCCTTACTGAAATGTGGTGGAAACAGAATCTTAATATTTTTAAGGTAGATATGGATACATTCTTGTGAGGTAAGAGGGTGAAAGGCTATCAGAGGTAGCAGGAATATGGATTTGAAGTTACAATGAGATCAGCCATGATCTTATGAAATGATGAAGCAGATTTGAGGGGCTGAATGGTATACTCATCCTCTTTATTTGTACATTCAACATTAATGCTTTTATTCCACAAGAGTTGAATAGGTGATTGCCTCATCAATTCTTTTGAAAGGATTTATTGTGTTGTTAGTAATAGTAGAACACTATCTTGCATTGCCAAAAAATAAATAGAAGCATATTAAAGTGCATCTTTGGCTAGATCTTAAACAATATAAGCACACAGACCTAGAACATAAAAGGAAAGTGGAAATAACAAGGAATTGAGTAGTAGATTACTCCAGTAAAGGTAATGTTACGAATCAGTTAAATGATCTCCTGAACGAAGCCACATACCAGTTGTTTAACTAAAATGCATGGGCCATCCCCAGTAGCAACGTCCTTATAACTGACTTCCACTTTCTCCAGGCAACCAGCTGCTGTTAAGAATGCATTAAAGGAAGGTGACTGACAAGGCCTAAGTTGGATGAGGCCTGGGCCTCATATTGTTGCCATTGGCTCAGGTTGCTGCTCACTGTGGTCCCTGCCTGTCAAGAGTTAAAGCTGGGGTTTTATTTGAGTGCAGCTGTAAGTGTAACCATCCAGCTACTGCACACACAGTGAAACATAACAGTCTGTGATTTGTTCAAGTGTTTATTATTAATAACACTTCTAAACAAGTCACATTTTGAATATGACTTTGCAATTAAGTAGAAGTTTGCAAAGCAGTTCTTCATTCTGAAATATTTAAACCTATCAATTGAGGTTTTTGTTATGGTTGTTTTGTTTACTTTAATTACATCAGAATTGCTTTGTTTTTTTAATAAAAAGATATTGATTAGTTATTGATTTTTCAGCCCACAGGCAGAGTAAAATGACCTTGGCTGTTTGGATCATTACATCCTGTGCTGTCAGCTTAATTTGCTCATATCTACTCAATAATATACATATGTCACAGCAGTAAACAAAATCAGACATTGAATTTAGCTTTAATTCTCTCAGATTAATGACAGCATTTCTACACCAAGGTGAGAATAGATGAATTTTACATACAAATACTCCAAATTATTGAAAACTCATTTGTGTGTGTAATATTTTACAATATCAATTAAGAGACTTTTTTGAAAATGTGTAATTTGGATGCCCCAATTGATTCATTGGGAATAAAAGAAGCTGATTCACTAATAAAGTAGTTGATTTACAGTCTAATTTGTTTTTTATTAATCTCCCTTTCTTTCAAGAAGGGCCACTGCATTGACAAACTTTGTATGTGAGAAGTGGACTGGCAACAGAAGATCAACAGAAACGATCAATGCTGAATACATTACTGTGCACTGGTCAACTTAAGTTTAATAAGAGAAGAATTGATCGTTTGTGTTGAAACTAATTCTTCTCTAAAAAGGACTGAAATTTATGCTGTTAGCTGCTGCTTCTATGAAAACCATTTTAAAGGGAAATGCATGGGACTAATTGTTTTGGTTTAAAGTCATCAAAGAAAATCCAAAGCTCTCTTATATATAGAAGCAATAAATCTCTGTACTTTAGATAGTGCAATCTTAAGTGTAACAGTGCTATCAGCAGTCATATTATTTCACATACTGCTACATTAACAGTGCAGAACATTGTTCATGGGTGGTCATTGTGGAACCATGGTAGCATCCGTACCTCTGAGCCAGAGGCTCAGGATTCAAATCACATTCCAAGTCCTATGACTAAGGGAAGTATATTTATATCATGGTGAAACAGATTGACAATAAACTTCAAATCTTTCCAATGACAGACTATGAAATTGGTCAGCCATGTGATGTAAAAAAATTATCATTACCTGCAGCTCTAGGTAACAATGCGCATGTAAACATATATGTTGCCACAGCAATTTGGTTGGTTGATTAATTTAGTTGGACGGTGGTGTGGTCCAGATTGGTGCCACAAACGTGGAACCCATTCCCTGACTGGAAGCCTGCTTTGGACAGGATGCTGCAAAGCCTATTGGCCCTGACAACATTCTATAGTACAGAAGGCTTGGGTTCCAGAACTAGCTGGGCCCCAAGCCAAGCTGTTCCAGTGCAGCTAATACACCAGTAACTCTTCAGCAATATGGAAAATTGCCTGGGTATATCCTGTACAAAAACGATGTGGAAGAAATTCAATTCCACTAATTACCACTCCATCAGTCTATTCTTGATCATCTGGACCTGTTTAATAACAGTGCTAACGAGGAGCACTTGCTTAGCAATAACCTGATCGCTGATTTTCGGTTTGGTTCCACTAGGACCTCTCAGCTCCTGACCTCATCACAGCATTAGTTCAACCATGATCAAAAGAACTGAACTCAAGGTGGAAGTGAATTCTCTTGACAACTAGGCAACACTTGACTGAATGTGGCAGCATGGAGCCTGAGCAAAGCTGGAATCAATAGGAATCAAGTGGAAAGCTGGAATCAATAGGAATGGTTGTGGCTGTTGAAGGTCAGTCATCTCAGCTCCAGCACATCTCAGCAGGAGTTCCTCAGGATAGTGTTCTTGACTCAAACATCTTCAGTTGCCTCATCCATGAGCTTCCCTCCATCTGAAGTGGGAATGTTCGCCAATAGTTGCACAATGTTCAGCACCATTGAAGACTCCTCAGATATTGAAGCAGTCCAAGTTCAAATGCAGTAAGATCTGACAAAATACAGACTGGGCTGTCATATTACACAAGCACCAGGCAATTGCTATCTCCAACAAGAGAGAATGAAACTATTGCCCTTTTGTCATTCAATAATATTAACATCTCTGAGTCCTCTATAATGAACATACTTTGGTGCTACTGTAGAGCAGAAACTAAACTAGACAAGCCATATAAATACTGTGGTCAGAGGCTAAGATCCTAAATGCCCAGAGCCCGTCCACCGCATATAAGGCACAAGTCAGGAGTATGATAGAATACTCCCCACTTCCCTAGATAAGGAAAGTTCCAATAACACTCAAGAAGTTTGGCATTTACAAAGACAAAGCAGCCCGCTTAATTGGCTTCACACCTACAAACATTGATGCACTGTAGCAATGCACTAAGTCTCTTTAGACAGCAACTTCCAAACCCACAAATTTTACCATCCTAAAGAATAAAAGCAGATAATGGAACAAGCAACTCACCATTTTGACTTGAAAATATATTGGTGTTCTTTTAATATCATTGGATGAAAATCCTGGAATACCCTCCCTACCAGCATTGCTGAGAATGTCATAAGCACACAGATTGGTATGTGGCCACATAACTGCATAGCTTACAGGGAATGTTGCTGAGAGGTACCCTGATGCTATTGGATTTCATCCAAAGATTGCATTGATGTATTGGTTTGATTTTTTTTTTAACCTCTTTTTATTTGGAAAACATCCCATTGGATTGGAAAGAGTGAATATACACATTTAATCAAAAGGGGAGACAGAAAGTAAAAAAGCTACAGGACAGTTTGTTTAAAATCTGTCACAGGAGAAATGTGGAAGGCTATTATTAAGACTCCAAAATCCAGCAAGACTTCAAGAAAATTAAGTCTTGGAACATGGGACTACAGGGCATGAAGAATTTGAGTTCAAGGCATGAACTGATGATACCTCAGTCTAAGAATAAGGGGTAGGCCATTCAGGACTGAGATGAGGAAGAATTTCTTCACTCAGAGTTGTGAACCTGTGGAATTTTCTCCCACAGGAAGCTGTTGGGGCCTGTTCTCCAGATACATTCAAGAGAGGGCTGGGCGTGGCACTTGCAGCTAAAGGAATCAAGAGGTATGGAGAGAAAGTAGGAATGGGATTCTGAAATTGCATGATCAGTCATAATCATATTGAATGGTGGTGTAGGCTTGAAGGGACGAATGGCCTACTCTTGCATCCATTTTCTGTTTCTATGTTTCCCAGTTACAAAACAGAGTATCCAAAGAATGCATAGTAATAAGGGAAAAATGGAAATCCTCACCTAGATAGTAAGACATGCTTGTCAATAAAGGTGGTAGTTTTTGCCATTACCTCAACTATTTGATAATATATAAAGCCCACAACATGATCAGATATGTGCAGTCTGGAAGTGACATTTTCAGCATTACACAACTGTTTCATGCTTATACACAAAGGAGCAATGACAACAAGTGAGCACGATTTCATATACTGCAGGTGAAAAAGCTGACAATATTCTGGTCAGATAAACTCAAAACAGCAAAGTATGATGTAAATAAAGGCAGAAATTATTGGTGAACTCAACAGGTCTGGCAGCATTTGTGGAACGAAAATAGCTTTCGTGTTTTGAATCCAGTGACCCTTCTTCAGTGTATCAATATCAATGCTGATAGCAGCTGAGAAAAGTTGATATTTATGTTAGTGACAAGGGTTTATGTGGGTGATGGGATGTGGTGATTGAGAGGAGTGAGTGAATAAGTGGAGAGAGAGGCCAGAGAGTGAGAGAGAAGAAGAGTTGGCAAACAAAGGGATTTTTGATAGTATGTCAAGGAAGGAGAGAAGCTAGATAAGTGACAATGGGGGTTATGAGGAGGTGAAATTGGGTTCACTGCCCTGAAAGTGACCCATTTTATGATAGAACCTGGGGTGTGGGGAAGATAATAGACATGGAAGGGGGTGGTCATGATCTAAAATTATTAAACTTGGTACTGAGTCTTGAAGGCTGTAAGCTCCCCAAGTAGAAGATGAGGTACTTTTCATCCAGCTTGCATTGAACTTCTCTGGAGCACTGCAGCAGACCTGAAACAGAAATCTTAGCATGGAAGCATGGAGCTGTGTTGAAGTGACAGGCAACTGAAAACTTGGGGTCATTTTTATGAACAGAATGTAGCTGTGGTGCAAAGTAGTCATCCAGTCTACGTTCATCTCCCCATTGTAGAGGAGACCACATTTTGAGCAATGAATACAGTCGAAAAGTTGATGGAAGTGCAGATAAATCAATAGAGGATGAATGTTGCACCTTCTGTGATTGCACGGTAAGGTGACATGAGAGTGTGAGGAATGTTGGAAGTTGAGACTATTGGGAATGGAGGAGGAGTGGACCAGGAAAGAAATGGCCCCTGCAGAATGCTGACAAGAGGGAGCATGGGAATACGTGATGGTCCTGGTGGTATTACGAAATATGTTACGTTGATTAAAACATTTAACCTGCCCTTTAGCCCAGAACAAATTTAGTGATCCAACAGGCAACAGTTAACGAACAATTTCAACATTTGGGGGATTTAATGGAAGTCTTTGTAACAGATTTATATTATCTGTAAGCTGTTCTGTCTGTGGAACTTTGAAGGATGAGTTAATTAGAGATAACATTGTTGTTGGTGTGAATAATGAAAGGTATCAAACTCTCTTCAATTCAAAGAGAATTTAATGATGGCAGATAATGCAATTTGCTACAAGGGCAGGAATCAGGGTTCTAAATCAGTCAGTCCTGCAAGAAATCATCAGGGATTATTAAAATTAGAATTAGAATTCCTACAGTGTAGAAACAGACCCTTTTGCCCAACAAGTCCCCTCCTATTCTGACACAGTTGGATGGAGAAGCCCCATAAAAGCATAATGTTCCTCCCAAATGCCTGCCAAAATGCTAAGACAGCAGAAACCAACATCACTAACCATATGAGGATATACAAGACAAGGTTTCAAACAAATTCACTAGCAGATTCAAAGTCAACAACCGTCCAGCAGGGTGAATAGATTGTAAATCAGATGGCCGATTGGGATATTTTAAAAGATATTGTAAATTAACAGAGGCTTCATCACCTCAAAAACAAAGAAGATCTTTTGAGAGTGTGGATATGGCTACAAGAAGGTGCTAAACCCATTTGTTGGCACATTACAAGAATACTCATCGTCATTTTGTTTGGAATAATAAAATCTTAGTTAGACAGCATGATTGAAAGAATGGCCATATTGCCAGTGATAGAATTGATATAATGATGTTTAGGGTTAATAATTGTTCTCAAGACAAATGTAGAAATAACATTGCTTAACTAAAGGAGATCCACATTCAAAGGAGCCAGAAAGTAAACTATCCTATTTCATTTGTCAATGATAGCTTGGCAAAATTGACAATGAGCAAGATTCCACAAAACTGAATGCCAACAGTGGATCCTGGCAGATACCCCTATACAAAGAGTCAAGATTGATGATTATATTTATTACATCATTTTAGGGTAGTGTTCTTTCAACTGTTTAGCACTTGGGATCTCCTTTGTGCCTGAGATTTTCCAAAGGGCAACATCAAAAATCCTGAAAAAGAAACAGGGAAGCAATTTGTCAAATAGATAATATCCTCATGCATGGTAAAACAAAGAAGGAACACAATCAGAGTGTTGGGGCATGTTAAAACCATGAAGTAAATGAAATACACCTTTTTTTTCAAAACAAAGACTTCACAGTTCTAGGAGACATTATCAAAGAACAAATCAGAGGGACAAATCAGTGGCAAAAATGTATATATTTGGAAATGTATGTGCATGTTGTACTGATCCTCCATTTTGAAGTTTACAAGATGAGTCAGACCAATATATCTTATTCACCTCTTTTATTGGTTTATCCTTCTGGGAAGGCATTGTTGTGTATCCAAGGAAGACAAAAGACTTGAATGAACGTCTGGCACCAAAGTGTATAAATGATGTACAGTGCAGTCTTAGGTATGGCAAATCAAATTGGAAGGTTCACCCCCAACATATGTAGACTCACTCAAATCTTAAGGGGGTTTTGAAAATGGCCAGGAGTGGTATTTGACTCTGAAACAGACTGATTCTTTGAAAGGATTAAAGAAAAGTTATTTTCCCCTGATACTTAGGCTTCTTTACTATAGTAGCCACAGATACTTTGTTCACAGACTAAGAACAATACCTATTCAAGTGAAAAACTGACAGAACATGAAAACTAATCTAATTTACATATAGAGCACTGATGGTGAATGAACAGTTATAGACAATTATGCATTAGCAGTTACATGGGTATATGAAAGATTTGCAGACTAAATCATGGGACTGAAATTTTAAATTGATCTGCACGATGTGCCTTTGGTGACATTATTGAGATTTTAAAGAATCACAAAAATTCTGTGCAGACAGAGATTTAGGCGCAATCCAGTGAGAAATGATCATGGAACAGTTCATATTCCAGACAAGGTGCAAGTATAGGTGGGTACATGCTCGAGGGCACCCGTGGATCAAACAGCCAATAGATCTTATTCTTGTCAGAGAAACAGAGTGTTATTCTACAGAAATAACCAACATGTTACTGACAACTAAGGAAACATTTTTGCAGCTCAATCATCTGACAAGGTGTACACAATGGTCTGATAACTCTGTCTGCAAACACAGTTGAAATATAGTCTTGTAAAACTGAAAATGTACACGAGCATAAACAACATTTGACAACAGTAAAAACTGAAAAAACTGTGGATGCTGTAAATCAGAAACAAAAACAAAAATTGCATGAAATGCTCAGCAGGTCTGGCAGTATCTGAGGAATGGTCACCCGACACAAAACGTTACCTCTGATTTCACTTGACAACAGTATTTATGAATGATCATAGAAGGGTTGTACCTTAATTATTGTAATAAAAAATCCTACAGAAATTTGGCTGGGGACACACAGGTATCATAAAGTGTAAAGGAAGAGCACAACAGCCAGTATATTGTCAAGGCATTCAAAAGACACACAGAATTATATTTCTTAATGCTAAACATGTGCCATACACAGTCAAGCCCCAAGCCAATTATTTCATCAAGATTATCTGAAATGAAATAGGAAAGATTCATAGCAGATCTGTTTGATCTTAGAGTGAAGATTATGTTAGTCCAGTCACCTATTATACAAGAAGGATTGAAGTGCCAGAAAAAGAACAGAAAGAAGTGCCGATGCTGTAAATCAGGAGAAAAAAACAGAAGTTGTTGGAAAAGCTCAGCAGGTCTGGCAGCAACTATGAAGAAAAACAGAGTTAACATTAAGGGTCCAGTGACCCTTCCTCAAATGCCGCCAGACCTGCTGAACTGTTCTGAGGAAGGGTCACGAGACCCAAGATGTTAACTCTGATTTTTCTTCACAGACGTTACTCGACCTGCTGGGATTTTCCAGCAACGTCGGGTGAAGTGCCAAAATCTTTGTGATGCATAGTTTCCTGGAAGAAGTTGTGAAACTTGAAAGAGTTCAAAAAGATTCACAAGGATGTTACCAGGGTTGGAGGGTTTGAGCTATAGGGAGAGGCTGAACAGGCTGGGGCTAGTTTTCCTAAAGCATTGAAGGCTAATGGGAGAACTCATAAAATCATGAAGGGTATGGTTAGGGTAAATGGACAAGGCTTTTCCCTGGGGTGGGAGAGTCCAGAACTAGAGGGCAAAAGTTTAGGGTGAGAGGGGAAAGATTTAAAAGGGACCTAAGGGGCAACCTTTTCACACAGAGGGTGGTACGTGTATGGAATGAGCTACTGGAGGAAGTGATGGAGGCTGGTACAATTACTACATTCAAAAGGCATCTGGATGGGTATATGAATAGGGAGGGTTTAGAAGGATATGGGCCAAGTGTTGGCAAATGGGACTAGATTAATTTAGGACATCTGGTTGGCATGGACGAGTTGGACTGAAGCATCTGTTGCCTATGACTCTATGACTCTAATTAGAATTGGAAAATTGCTATCAATTTGTGAACAAAGATTTTAGGAAGATCACTGGTGTGACAGGCATTAAGCAAGTGGCAAGTGCTTTTTTCCATCCTTAGTCAAATGGAGAGTTAAAAGGAACAGTCAAAACCGTAGACACTGATTCATAAGAATCCAAACTGAGAATGGGCTTGACTGAGTTATGGCGGAACACCATGAAACAATGGATATTAACCAGCAAAATGATTAACAGGAGAAGGTTTTAACCAAAACTTCGAAGCAAACATAACCTCTCAAGAACATGAGAATGTAAGACAATAGAAAAAAGGCCACAGCAAAAAGGAGCAGAGCTGGCACAGCTCTAGATACAGGAGGAAAATGCTGTCAACTTCAAAGAGAGGGCAGAAAATATGATTAACGGAGAGAAAGTCAAAGTCATAGTCATCAGAGAAACAGCTCAACAAGAAACTTATGTTGTCAGAATGCCTGAAGAAATATTCAGGAGAAACAGATAACACTGATCTTACTTGAGGCAAAACGTTGGACTTGAGTATGATCATCACTGGTGTTATGGACCCGACGAGACCCCACAAAACATCTCAAGAACTTAGCCAAGACCCTAACTTTGCTATTTGTTTTACGCAAGTGTGCAGTGGCTATTCCAGAGAGGATCAGCTGGTCAACCATCTCACTTTTAAAAAAAACAGAATGTATTTACTGAATGAAACACAAAGCGAACAGAAAACAGAATACCGAATAACTTATCCAATCTGAAAACCAATAGACTATTCCAACTTAATGATGCTGTTCCAAAGACTTGCAACAATCTCCATAAAAACCCCTGGCACAAAAGGTAAAATCAAATGTAAGTTCTTACAGGAATGAAGTCAAAGAGAGAGAAAACCAGCCTGAGCTTGCTTCCAGCAGCCTTTCTTAACTACTACTAAAAAACAAACAAACCAGACAATAGCTGAGCTGGGAGAACTTATCCAAGTTTTTTAAAGGCTTAAAAGCCTTCTGCCTGAGGCAGTATCTGTTAGCTGTAAACAAATTGGCCCAAAAACACTTCAAACTCAGACTTTTCAGAACCTGTCTTGGTTACAATCTCTCTGAAAAAAAACAAGGACAACATAATCTTGTTAAAGGGACAGTTTCGCTCGGTATGGGATCCCTGTATCTATACAACATCATATAAGATATGAAGTGGCATAACTATTCCAGACACAGTGCAACACCAGAATCCAAGTGCTGAACTCAAATGAACCAGATCAGAACACCTAGTCAGGGTCCAGATTATCTCAACCTGTGAGATTTAGACTTTGTGTAGAGGTGGTGGGGAGAATGTAGTGATAGTGATATAGTAATAATGATGTTAATGACATCAATATTTACTGTGTATGTGAAAATAAACCACTGGAATAATTTCAGCCAAAAATAAGAAAGAAATTTGGGAGTAATCATGGTGTAAAGACAGTCATGAAAATAATGATGACAATGATGTTTCTATTTCAGAATTCTTGCATGTGCAGAATTTAGCTTTCATGGTAATGAAGAAAGGTTATAAAATATTAGCTCAGCCTTAATTGGAATGATGACTTCAAATTTGGAAATGGCATTTTAGGGCAGAAAAGACTTTCAAGACTGGTTCCAGGAATGAAGGGTTTCAGTCATGGGAATAAATTGGTGAAACTAGTCAATTTCAGGTTTCCATTCTAGAGAAGACAGATTTAAGAGCAGATTTTTGTACAAGCACAACAGCTTCCTATGCTGTATGAGCTGGAACTCCTGATGAAGCTTGTTTCCTCCATCCTCTTTAGGATAGGAAATTACAGCATGTGCTTGGTCTGGTGTGATAAATGCTATTAAAACCAGATTCCAGGCAGGATTCCCCAATTCTTTACTTTCCAGATGGGATCCTCTAAAATGTTAGCTCCTAAGTGAGGAGATGAAACAACTCCTCTTCTTTACTCACCTCCCCATCCTTGGTTGGATTTTGAAAAAGGTTAATTTGAAAACAGATCAGTTTCTTCATGAAATCCACAGAACTGTGGATGCTGGAAATCAATTCGAAAAACAGAAATTGCTGGGAAAACTCAGCAGGTCTGGCAGCAGCTGTGGAGAGAAAGCAGAGTTCATGTTTCAGGTCCTTCTTCAGAAATAAGGAGTCTACCACTACCATAATATTTCCCCTCAGTATCTCAGCATCACCATTAAAGAGTTGATCACTGTCCACTCCTTCTGTGTAAGTCTGGGAAGGAATTTCCATTTCCTCATCGGCACCTCACTTCAAATATAGCAGCATTTGCTGAATATTTCTGCCTCAGCTTCAGAGTGAGAAGTTTGTACTCATTTTTTTTTAACAGCAAGTCAGCTTGTTGGACTGCCACCAATGTAGATCCATTTAAATCCTTCAGGGGTCTTCTCAATTCATGAAATAGATTTTGGATAATAAGGCTGGTTAGTCTTCTCCACTGGCTGAGCTTGTCTAGGCACAGAACGCATGACTACCCAGTCAGGGAAAATGTCAGGCATTTTCTCCCGCAAGCTAAGGCAAACTATAGTGCGCATTCATGAATGTTGAAGGAAGGTGTTGCAAGAGTAAACTTTCAATGAGCCAAACTGACCTATCCTCGTTACCATTGTTTTATGATCATGTACCAATTACCCTTAGCGAGAGGCTAAGTTGATAAAATTCCAGTAGAATCACGGGGCAGAATTTTACATGAAGAAGCAATCAGCTACACCTACCGAGCTCCATTGATTCCCGCCTCCGAGAACCACGAGCCAATCCAATGGTCCCAGCTTGCCATCAGAATCAGTGACCACTGCAGCCTTTGCAGCAATCCCAATCGAGGATCATTGCTGCCAGGTTCCTTCAAGGTACATGAGGATGATTTTGGAGAGGGTGAGG
This sequence comes from Chiloscyllium punctatum, assembly GCF_047496795.1. Lineage (NCBI taxonomy): Eukaryota > Metazoa > Chordata > Chondrichthyes > Orectolobiformes > Hemiscylliidae > Chiloscyllium > Chiloscyllium punctatum. Next base: position 66,310,659 of record NC_092749.1, on the reverse strand, counting down.
AGTAGAGTCAACATTGAAGAGTTAATGAGGAAAATTAGGGGTGGTTTAAAAAAATATGTTCAGTATAAATTACTGTGTGTAATTAGATAAAATAAGCATCAAATTAGTTGTTTCACAAAAGATTGTGAAAAACAATATTTTAGTACAGAGCACATTATCTGCAACAAAAGTTAGAACAGGACATCAAGTGCAAGTTGTTTGTCTATGAATTTAATGATGATTCCTTTGTTCAATGACTATATCCACAACATTTTTAAAGTACCTCAATTATTTTGAAGAATCACAGCTATATTTTAGCAAATATAAATAGAAGCCATTACTTATTTAAACAATCCTTGTAATCATTGGAAAAAATAAATTTGGAAGCTGAGACACATCATTATTGATATTGCATTACTCTCTGCATGTATAGCTTACCATATTTCACAGAATTAGGACAATGCTGTTCACATTGGGTCAGATTTTATTATCTATAAATGACCTTGACTTGGTAACTGACCTCAGTCACAGTTTGTGGCAAAATATAATACTACTGATATTGATCTTCTAATCCTCTGTCAGATAGATACAATCTGGTCCTTTATGTTGCTTGCCTAAGAGACATCATTGCTAGAGGTGAAGTAACTGCCAGTATTGAAAATCCAAAGTCAATTGTATTATGGAACTCGGTTTCTCTTAAGGGATGGTCTATAACTCCATAATCTGCTCACATAGTCACTTAACTTCATTCCACATTGACAAATGCTTTTAATTTTACAGTGGAGATTATTAAACCTAATATTAAATTGGAATTCTTTCTAAATATCTTTTGCATTTGTATTTACAAAAATTGTCGTGAAATATATTTCATTTCATTTAAAATGTTCAGGGCAAATAGCTTAGATGTCTTTGAGTTTATTTTGAGCTAATTTATTGATTTAATATAAACATGGACCTTAATTGCACTTTGTAGTTCACATCAAACGTATGAATTTCAGTTTTCTGAAGAATATATTTCTTCACCCACTTTCAAATAAAAATAGTTGAGCATTATGTATGAATTATCTCATTTTCAATGTGAGGGACAAAAATACAAGGGAATTTGGATTGTTTTTCAGATTTAGCAATAGATGTTGTTGGCTAAGCCCAAAATAATTCAGAGTTCATCATCTTCTGGGTTTTATAATGACTCATCATGACAATCCTTTTGAAGACCATAGGCCACTGATTTTTTTTGTTTTATTATTTTCAATATCAGAATATGACTGCAGAGAGTTTGAGTATTCAATGGTCAAGATGTACAAATAATATGTTATTATTTCAATTTTACTGCATTAAAACACAACGGATTATATGGATATGGTAGGCTGCTGGATTATTTGGATATGGGAAAGAATAACATTGCGTGAACAAGCAGAGGTGTAATCTGCACATATTAAAGAAATATGCTATTTATTAATTGGTACCATGCATTTTTGCTTTAGATTGTTTCAAGCACTAAAATTTCTTTCTGTAAGGGTGAAAATGCCAGTCATGCCAAATAATTGCAGAAAAGGAAGAAATGGTCACACAGCAACAGAAAATGAGAAGTGATCAAAAGATTGGTTATTGAAATAGATTGTAAAGAAACTTTTAAAATGTAGTGAAGGCAAGTTTTAGAAGGGCTGTAGGAGGAAATTGCAAAGAGTAACATTGAAAATGTTCCCAGTAAAGCTAGGAGATCCAGGAAGAAGATAAAGACCAAAATAACAGTAACAAAAAGCACAGAAGATTCCATTAGGTTGTTGATGTAGAGTTGCATGTGTAGTCTGAGGATTTGTAGAATGTTAAATAGTGGGTTAAGGGACTGAAACCTTGAACACAGAGTTATAGGGTTGCAGAAAATAATGCAAATCAAGATTTGTACAAAAGATCTTAAGAAACATTTGTTATTATTTTGGAGAGTGGATGTCATACAAAGAGCATAATGAGTACTTGGGGTAATAGATTCAAAGTTATTGTTAATTTTGAAATACGTTATTACATCTCTTACTGAGCTGAACTGCATCCAAGCAAAGCAAAGGTAACACTAGCTTTTAATCCAGATATTTTGTTTACAGAACTTTAAACATCTTAGAACGTCACAGAAATTTCAGTATGCAAGTGGTTTTACTAGCTCCCTGGTCTCTAGATTATTTCCCTGTGGAGTCAGCTACATGACTCACTAGCTCCACCCATAAGTTTAAGCAATCAAGCAAGGTACAAGGATCAGTTAGAAGGTGAGCAGAATAAAACACTGAAAACTATTAAACATAATTTTTTCTCATTTTAACCAAAGACTGTGTTTTCAATTTAATTGTTTTAAATAACAAAGATACCACTCATTACTTGGAGTTCAATATGTCACTTTGTGATCTCATCTCATTAATTGGTGTCAATGAATTAAGAATGGTCAGTGGTATACAAAGACTATGACCTATCTTATTTATGCCTTCACATATTCCCTCAGCCTTTTTCCTTATTAAAGTCTAGTTCTATTCTGATAAGGTTTCTCCCCATATGTACATCTTCTAAAATGTATCTTTAATCTATCATTCTTGCTGAAAGCCTTGCCACAGTGGGAGCACTCTCCAAATATTCACATGTAATGTTTCATTGCTGGCAGATTTCTGGCTACAATATGGACAAATCTTCTCCTTCTCTTCAATACGTGTCTTTTAATGATACTTAAGCACAGAGGGGGTTTCAAAAGCTTTATGACACAGATCAGATTTGAAAGATTGTTCAGTGTTGTGTATCAGCAGATCTCTCTGCAACAAAAAGGGAATCTGAAATAAAGCCTTACATGCCTTGCACTGGAATAGTCTCTTTCTCTTGTATCATATTTCTGTGGACAATCCCACTCCTGCAAGATTTGCTATCTTTAAAATGATAGCTTTACTTGCTCTGATGGATATACATATCACATTTCACTCTCAGGAAAAAAAATCTTCTATTTGATTTGATGACAACTTCTTTGATACCCTACATATTTTTGCAAAATGTTTCCACTCTGAGTTTAAGTTATACTTTTCTTCCTTTGTTCTGATCAGCACAGTGTTGTGACTTGATAAGCATTTCCATAGTTTTGGCAGTATTTTGAAGGTTTCTGGCTGCTATAGAGCATGAGATTGCTAAGATCTCCTTGTCATTACCTGTATAATGGTACTGAATGGGTAGTATTTTCTGTGACCCTGAGTTTAAGGGTGTATTCCTGAGTAATGTCTTGCAATCCAGCATGGTCAATTTGATCTGGGTGACTAAAGCCATTGTCTTTACCAAGATTACAATATCATTTTCCATGAGGAGATGTTTTCTCATTTATGGAATTTAAATCTTTTCAATCAATTGGCCACAAAATAGTTATTTGGTTATGTTCCAAATTTGCATGTGGAAGTAAACTGCCTCAATGCTACATCGTATTTGATGGTCACAAATTCTTTGGGATTGCTGATAGAACATATATCATTCAATCATCTCACTTTCCTTTGATCTAAAGTATTTTCTGAAAACACTTACTAATGCATCAAATGTAGGACATACCTTCTATAAGCTCCTCAAATATTCACCTGCTTTCTGGTCCAATAAAATATACAAGTACTCAAATTGTCCTTCAACCATAATGAGCATGCAGATCTTGAACCCTGAAAGCTATCATTCCCAAAACAAGGGATGATGAAGAAAGAAATATTGCTTGGCCTGTGGATGTTCTCCAACATCCTCATTATCGTGTGTTCTAACTGCTTGTCACCTTGTGTGATGTTCGGATTGGGTTGTTGTACATCTTTCTGATCTATATCAGAGTAGTGCAGAGTGACTCCCGCTCTTAATCCAAACTGCTTTTTTTTTTACAGAACTTAGAGGTTTCAGCATGTATGTGTTTTGCTAGTTCCCAGGTCTCCCAAACATTTTCTGTGGAGTCTGTCATGAATCATGAACTCCATCTATGGGCCTAAGCAATCAAGCAGTGTAAAAGATGCAATTATCAGGCTCACATTATGAAACATGAATGAAGATAAATCATTAACCTAACTCATGATTGAATAATATTAAGAGATTATATATGGAAGTTAGTATCCCTGTCTGTTTTGTGGGGGCCAGGGGTTCATTTCCCTAACAGGGAGCACATCTAAAAAGGTGTGGTGCAATTGTAGTGTTCTTACATCTAAACTAGGAGACCCAGATTTAAATCTCAGCTGCAACAGAGGTGTGTAAGTTAAGAACAAGTTGATTCGGAAAATATGTACAACTGGTTCAGACGTGGCAAGCAGCCAGGGTTGGGTGAAGATACTGACTAAATAATTGTCAATGTCCAGTAGCAGCATCTGGATGACCATCAGGTGAGGAGCAAAAGTAGGAAGAAACTGGGGTAAGGAATGGGGAAGGAGATCACAGCCAAGTGGGTGATAGTGAATTGAACCCTTGGATGAACAATAACTGGACACTGTGAAAAAAACAATAGAAACGTATTATCGTTATATTATTCAATTTAAAGAGATCCAAGATGGCACTGGAGAGTGGCAACTTGTTGAAATTAGCACATAAAACAATACTTTTCACTACATTTCAGTACATGTGACAATTTATCTAACCTAAGTTTCAAATTTTCTTCATTCATTATCTGAATTTCAGATTCACAGTCTGAATTTTTTTTAAACAACTGAATAAAAATTCCTGGACCTGTAAATCAAGGATATGCACTAGTTTCTCAAATGCATCCTCTATATGTAAACAGTGCTAAAAATGAAAGCTTAATCCCATGGTATATTATGGTGCTGGATTGAACAAATGTTCATCAGGAGATGAATGAGTAGGGAAAGAAAGTACAATAATGGGATGTACTAGCCCTGATCTTAGAGGCGACCTTCGCTGTGGAATACAAACTCTATTTGATATTCTGTGTTGGAGGCTGAATTCTAAAAGTGTTTTCTCATCTGCCAATGAAGTCCTGAAATAATAGTCTACATGCATGCTCAGTGCACTCTTACCTAACTCTCAACAATTCTGTAAACACCAACCAAAACAGCTGATTACATGACACCACTGGCTAAATATCTTTATAAACATTGAACAGATAGATTTGCAGAAGCATGTCAAAATAATTTTTCTCATCATTGTCTTCTCATAGTGTTATTCTATTTTGTTATTTAACCAAATATTCATTTTGTAATGATGGCAAAATTATCAGTGTGAAATGCAATTACTTTGCGCAAGACCGTAACTTCTGAATTTTGCATTTGCACAGTTAAATGTGAAAATCCAGAAGTTTCTACAAACTGTTCCACAATTGGAAATCAGTTAGAAATCACCATCTAAATGTAAACTTCCACTTTATGTCATTCTCTTTGTGAAACTCAAAAAAACCTATGCCTCAATGAGCTGTAACCTGGTTTTCAACGATGTACAAAGTAGTTATTACTACAAAATAATTGCTTTGGCACTAAGCCAAAAAAACTAATTTTCTATCTGTGGAAATGTGATGATGCTGTCCCTTTACCAAGGTTGTGTTGTCCTTGGTTTTTTTCTCAACAGGAGTCATTACGGCATCAGTGCTGATTTGTCTGGAAATGGTTATTTGAAAATAATGGCAGGGAGTGGCCAGTTCTCCTTGTTCAGGTTCTTTTTTATCTAGTTTGGTTTTATTTAGCAAGCAGTCAGAAAACTGCTGGCCACTCAGAGGAGCAATTACAGAGAAAAAAGGTTCTATGCTTCAAGATGTTGCCTGGACTTTCTTCTTGAAATCTCTCCTGCCTGTAAGAACTTGTGTTTGAACTTATCTTTTGCCAAGTGGTATGTTTATGAGATATTGCAGGGATTGGAACAGCTCCTTCATTAAATTGTGATAGAGTCAGTTGGGTTATCAAATCAATTAAGTTATTATAAATTCTGTTTTCTTTTATTCATGTTTCATCCATAGTGATTAAATAAGTTCAGTTTTATTTAAAGTTGAGTGGTTTGACCAGCTGCATCATTCCAGGAATATCCACTTTACTGCTGCCTAAAAAAGAAAGAGGCTCTGGACTATCTTCTTAAAATGTTTTAGAGAGAGTCTGGCCTGGTCCATAACAGAAAGGTATTTTTTCTCTATGATAATAGAAATCAAATAGATTTTTAAATTTTGCATTAAGTTTGTTAATGTCATTACACCTGTTACCTTACTCCTACGCATGTATCTCAATTTTTATTTTGTGGTTTGTACAATTATGATAACACTTGGTTTGCTATTTGTGAAAATCCTTCAGCATGAGTGGCTACCTAGCTTGTGATAATATCACTGTTGCTGGACAGGGGAGATTCCCCTAGAGCTGGCAACAAAATTAAATTAACTCCAGAAAGGGTGAAGTTAACACTACAGAATCTATCGTTGTCCTGGGACTGTTTCATGGGGACAGTGTCAAGAATGCTTTACTTGCAGTTTAAAAGAGTAGAGGAAACTTTACTCTATATCCACTCCCCATGCTGTACCTGGCATGCAAATGTTTGATAGAGACAATGTCAAGGGAGTTTTACATTTCAGTTTAAAAGAACACAGGCTAGGAAGCTGAGCCTGGAGACTGTGGTATCTCTGGTGCCAGAGGAGCTGCACTCAATTGTACTATGTTGATTGAGTGAGTGCCATGAAAGAAGACTTTCTGTCACATTGAGAGAGGCTATCACATGATACTTCCAATGCTTGTTCATAGTTCTAAGGGAAAGCAGTACTAGATGACCAGACTGGAAAATAGCAAATGTTACGCCCGGTACAAAAATGAGCGTAAGTATAAACCCAGCAACAACAGGCCAGTAAGTCTAAACTTGACAGAGGGAACGATTTCAGAAGCTTTAATCCAGGACAACATTAACACTCACTTGGACTGATGTGGACTAATTAAGGAAGGTCAAAATGGATTTATTGACCTTGCTTAACCAACGTGATTGAATTTTCTGGTGAGGTAACAGAGAAAGTTGTTGATGGTAATGTGTTTGGTATAGTGTACAAAGATGTCCACAAGGTTTTAGATAAAGTGCTAACTCACAGATTTGTTGGCAAAGTTAAAACAGAACAGCATTAGTGACAGCAAACAGAGTACTGATGAACTGTTGCTTATCAGAACAGAAGAAGGCTTAGAGTGCAGTTCCTTAAGAGTCAATTATAAGTAAAATATTACATATGCTAGAAATACGAAATAAAAACAAAAAAAATCTCTAAGAAGCATCTGTGGAGAGAAAAACAGAGTTAACCAATTCTGAGAGAAATGAGCGGAACACTGGAATGACTGTGCAGCAGTGACTGGGAGGAGTGTGCAACTATCAGCATCGCTGTGATGCAGACCAGAAGGAGTGTGCAGCAAGTCAGCATCACCGTGAAACAGAGTGGGAGGAGTGTGCAGCAGGTTGGAATCACTGTGAAGCAGACAGAGAGAGAAGAGGAGCATGTGCTCCTGAAACACGTAATAGAAAGCAGGTACAACAGCTTCAAAAAAAAACAAGATAGAGAGAAGTTGCTGACTCTGCTCCAGCAATGAGAAAGAGAGAAAGACAGTCAACAGCTTCATGAGGAGAAGAGCTGCCTGAGAAGGGCTGAGGCAGCTAGAATTTAAAAACCAGCAACAGAGAGCCCTTCAATCTGCATCAGCCTGCAACAGCCAGAGTCTGACATCAAAGGAAAACAGGTGATTGGTGGGTATTCTTCAATGCCTCTTGATTGGCTAATTGGTTCAAATCAAAGACATGATTACAGCTGAAGAGTACAGTTCTGAAATTAACTTCTAAAATATTTGACATCCAAATTAATAGAATAGAGATGGCTGAGCAAACAGTGTGTTACTTTTGTATATGGAACTGGTGGACAACAATACAATCCATTTGGAGAAAGTGAGGACTGCAGATGCTGGAGATCAGAGCTTAAAAATATGTTGCTGGAAAAGCGCAGCAGGTCAGGCAGCATCAAAGGAGCAGGAGAATCGACGTTTCGAGCATAAGCCCTTCTTCAGGAATGAGGAGGGTGTGCCAAGCAGGCTAAGATAAAAAGTAGGGAGGAGAGACTTGGGGGAGGGGCATTGGGAATACGATAGGTGGAAGGAGGTTAAGGTGAGAGTGATAGGCCGGAGAAGGGGTGGGAGCGGAGAGGTCGGGAAAAAGATTGCAGGTCAAGAAGGCGGTGCTGAGTCCGAGGGTTGGGACTGAGATAAGGTGGGGGGAGGGGACATGAGAAAGCTGGAGAAATCTGCATTCATCCCTTGTGGTTGGAGGGTTCCTAGGTGGAAGATGAGGTGCTCTTCCTCTAGGCGTCATGTTGCCATGGTCTGGCAATGGAGGAGGCCAAGGACCTGCATGTCCTTGGCGGAGTGGGAGGGGGAGTTAAAGTGTTCAGCCACGGGGCAGTTGGGTTGGTTGGTGCGGGTGTCCCAGAGGTGTTCTCTAAAGCGTTCTGCAAGTAGGCAGCCTGTCTCCCCAATGTATAGGAGGCCACATCAGCTGCAGCGGATGCAGTAAATGATGTGTGTGGAGGTGCAGGTGAATTTCTGACAGATATGGAAGGATCTGTTGGTGCCTTGGAGGGAAGTGAGGGGGGAGGTGTGGGCTCAAGTTTTGCATTTCTTGCGGTTGCAGGGGAAGGTGCCGGGAGTGGAGGTTGGGTTGGTGGGGGGTGTGGATCTGACGAGGAAGTCGCGGAGGGAGTGGTCTTTCCGGAACGCTGATAGGGATTGGGAGGGAAATATATACTTGGTGGTGGGGTCTGTTTGGAGGTGGCGGAAATGACGAAGGATGATACGATGTCTGGAGGTAGGTGAGGACCAGTGGGGTTCTGTCCTGGTGGCGATTGGAGGGGTGGGGTTCGAGGGCGGAGGAGCGGGAAGTGGAGGTGATGCGGTGGAGAGCATCGTCAACCACGTTTGAGGGGAAATTGCGGTCTTTGAAGAAGGAGGCTATCTGGGTTATTCGGTATTGGAATTGGTCCTCCTGGGAGCAGATGCGGCGAAGGCGAAGGAATTGGGAATATGAGATGGCATTTTTACAGGGGACAGGGTGGGAGGAGGTGTAATCTAGGTAGCTGTGGGAGTCAGTTGGTTTATAGTAAACGTCTGTGTTGAGTTGGACGTCCGAGATAGAAATAGAGAGGTCTAGGAAGGGGAGGGAGGAGTCTGAGATGGTCCAGGTAAATTTGAGATCGGGGTGGAAGGTGTTAGTAAAGTGGATGAGCTGTTCAACCTCCTCATGGGAGCACAAGGTAGCGCTGATACAGTCATCGATGTAGCGGAGGAAAAGGTGGTGGGCGGTGCCGGTGTAGCTGCAGAAGATGGACTGTTCCACATATCCAACGAAGATACCAATACCGAACAACCCAGATGGCCTCCTTCTTCAAAGACTGCACTTTCTGCTCCTCTGCCCTTGAATCCCACCCCTCCAATCGCCACCAGGACAGAACCCCACTGGTCCTCACCTACCACCGCACCAACCTCCAGATACATCGTATCAGCCTTCGTCATTTCCGCCACCTCCAAGCAGACCCCACCACCAAGGATATATTTCCCTCCCCACCCCTATCAGTGTTCCAGAAAGACTACTCCCTCTGCGACTCCCTCGTCAGATCCACAACCCTACCAACCCAACCTCCACTCCCAGCACCTTCCCCTGCAACCGCAAGAAATGCAAAACTTGTGCCTACGTCTCCCCCCTCACTTCCCTCCAAGGCACCAACGGATCCTTCCATATCCGTCAGAAATTCACCTGCACCTCCACACACATCATTTACTGCATCCACTGCACCTGATGTGGCCTCCTGTACACTGGGGAGACAGGCTGCCTACTTGCGGAACGTTTCAGAGAACACCTCTGGGACACCCGCACCAACTAACCCAACCGCCCCGTGGCTGAACACTTTAACTCCCCCTCCCACTCCACCAAGGACATTCAGGACCTTGGCCACCTCCATTGCCAGACCATGGCAACACGACGCCTGGAGGAAGAGCACCTCTTCTTCTGCCTAGGAACCCTCCAACCACAAGGGATGAATGCAGATTTCTCCAGCTTTCTCATTTCCCCTCCCCCCAGCTTATCTCAGTCCCAACCCTCGGACTCAGCACCACCTACTTGACCTGTAATCTTTTTCCCGACCTCTCCGCTCCCACCCCCTCTCCGGCCTATCACCCTCACCTTAACCTCCTTCCACCTATCGTATTCCCAATTCCCCTCCCCCAAGTCCCTCCTCCCTACCTTTTATCTAAGCCTGCTTGGCACACCCTCCTCATTCCTGAAGAAGGGTTTATGCCCGAAACGTCGATTCGCCTGTTCCTTTGATGCTGCCTGACCTGCTGCACTTTTCAAGCAACACATTTTTAAACAGTAAAATCCATGATGACCACATCTGTAGCAAGTGTTAGCTGTTTAAGGAACTTTAGCTGAGTTGAGGAGTGGAAATCTAGCTGTGACACTGCGACACATCAGGGAGGTAGGGAGACACCTGGACACTGTTTTTGAGCAGGCAGTCAAACACCTTTGATTAATTACATCAAATTTGGTTCATGACCAGTGACAGGAGGGTGTAACTGCAAGTCAGGCATATATAGGGATCCAGAATTTAACAGCAAAGTGGTCATTGTATTAAGGTGCAGAATGCTATTCATTTGGGGGATGAAATAAGAAATGGTGGTAATAAAAGACAGCATAGTTAGGGGGAACAGATATTATTCTCTGCAACAACGATGAAAGCCTGAAGGCCTTGCTAACTATCTGGTATGAAGGTTAGAGATAATTTTTCTGGGATGGACGTCAGTGGTGGGCAGGTTCTTGCAGGGAATCCTGAGGGACAGGATGTACGTGTATTTGGAAAGGCAAGGATTGATTAGGGATAGACAACATGACTTTGTGTGTGGGAAATCATGCCTCACAAACTTGATTGAGTTTTTGAAGTAACAAAGAGGATTGATGAGGGCAGAGTGATAGATGTGATCTATATGGACTTCAGTAAGGCGTTCGACAAGGTTCCCCATGAGTGACTAATTAGCAAGGTTAGATCTCATGGAATACAGGGAGAACTAAACATTTAGATACAGAACTGGCTCAAAGATAGAAGACGGAGGGTGGTGGTGGAGGGTTCCTTTTCAGACTGGAGACCGGTGACCAGTGGAGTGCCACAAGGATTGGTGCTGGGTCCACTACTTTTCATCATTTCTATAAATGATTTGGATGTGAGCATAAGAGGTATAGTCAGTAAGTTTGCAGATGACACCAAAATTGGAAGTGTAGTGGACAGCTAAGAAGGTTAGCTCAGATTACAACAGGATCTTGATCAGATTTGCTAATGGACTGAGAAGTGGCAGATTGAATTCAAATTAGATAAATGTGAGGTGCTGCATTTTGGGAAAGCAAGTCTTAGCAGGACATATACACTTAATGGGAAGGACCTCGGGAGTGTTGCTGAACAAAAGATCTTGGAGTGCAGGTTCATAGTTCCTTGAAAGTGGAGTCACAGGTAGATAGGATAGTGAGGAAGGTGTTTGGCATGCTTTCTTTTATTGGTCAGAGTATTGAGTACAGGAGTTGGGAGGTACAGGCTGTACAGGACATTGGTTAGGCCACTGTTGGGAAGGATGTTGTGAAACTTGAAAGGGTTCAGTCAAGATTTACAAGGATGTTGCCAAGGTTGGAGGATTTGAGCTATTGGACGAGGTTGAATAGACTAGGGCTATTTTCCCAGGAGCGTCGGAGGCTGAGGGGTGATCTTACAGAGGTATATAAGATCATGAGGGACACAGATAGAATAAATAGACAAAGACTTTCCCTGGGGTGGGGGAGTCCAGAACTAGAGGGCATAGGTTTAGGGTGAGAGCAGAATGATATAAAAGAGACCTAAGGGGCAACTATTTCACGCAGAGGGTGGCACATGTATGGAATAAGCTATCAGAGGAATTGGTGGAGGCTAGTACAATTGCAACATTTAAAAGTCATCTGGATGGGTATATGAATAGGAAGGGTTTGGAGGGATATGGGCCAGGTGCTTCTAGGTGGGACTAGATTTGGTTGGGGTATCTGGTCGGCATGGACGGGTTTGACTGAAGGGTCTGTTTCTGTGCTGTACATCTCTATGATTCTATATCAGATACGCAAGTTACTAATGGGAGGAAAGATCTAATGACAGTCTCTTCCATAAGGCACAAAGTCTTTAACAAACTAATAGAATTGAAGGCAAACAAGTCATCAGGACCTGATGGTCTGCATCCAAGAGTTTTAAAGAAAGTGGCTGCAAGGATAATGCAGATAGTGCTCGCAATATTCCAGAATGCAGTAAATTTTGGGATGGTACTAGCAGATTGGAATACTGCTAACATGGTGCTCCTGATGAAGAGAGAAGGGAAACAGAAAACAGGAATATATAGACCAATTAACCTTATATCTGTCATTGGAGAATATTTAGAATCTAGTATTAAGGAAGAAATATCAGAGAATTTAGAAAAGTTTAATATAATTGAACAGAGTTATATGGTTTTGTGAAAAGGAAATCTTGTTTGACATATTTACGGGAATTTATTGGCCACAAACTGCTGATTGACTACAGGTTGCTCCTATATTGGGCAGAATACTACATGTTGGAATCAAAAAGTGCAGAGATTGGCTAAAGTCAGTCCTTCATGTTCATTGTAGCCACTCCAGGAATTATGGGTACATTAATTGGAGCATTTTGGAGACAATAGTCTGTCCCCTGGGTAATGTTCAGTCAGAGCTGTCCTGTCAAGTCACTCTGGGAGTAGGCCATTTCCACTTCTGGGGATTTTGCCATTTAGGGTTAGGAGCTTAATGGGGTCAGTCTATAGAGTTGTGGGGAAACTGGAAGTTAATGTCTGGGAATAGAGCTTATTGGACTAGTTTGCTGAAGGAACCATTAGTGAAAGAGAGCAATTAAAGACTGAAGATTGGGATCTGAGAACAAGGGTTAGATGGGAAGCTATGGGAATGGGAGGGTTTGCACAAGTGACAATCTCTCTGGCCTCTACTTGAAGAGGGTGTATGACCTCAATGACATGTAAATTCTCAAAGCCAGTGGCTTGGAGTAAATTGGATACATTATTCATTAAATAAAGGGACTTGTTGCAAATGAGGAGAAGCTTAAAGGTCAGAATGCAGAAAAAAACAATACAAAAAGGAACAAGACCGATGGTAGCATCATTCTCAGCTGAAGCCTGCCAATCAGTCACAAGATCCTAGAGCTGAAATCTTGCCATCTTTGATCCAAATCCAGTCATAACAAGGAGACAAAATAGCTGCCACCATATACAGAGTGGGTGAAGTAAGTTATTGTTTTTCTCTTGAGGGGCAGTGTATAATTCTTGAATGTGAGGCCTTGCTATGCTCAACTACATGAATCATGCCTGTGATTTGTCAGGTAATCATGACAATTGAATGCTTTGCATCAACTGCCCCCTTGTCAAATAGGCAAATCATGTAGATGTGAACTTAATGGTCTTACCTAAGTTTTTCTTTATGCATCACTTCTCAAAGCTGATATTGGAAGATAATGCTTCAGAGATGCCACATTTTCACACAGAATGATAAGTGTGCAAGGGTATGGTTTGTGATATTCAATGGTGACTTTTTTATGAGGGTCAATAAGTGCTTGAATCTCCCTCCCACAATGTAGCATTAGGACTTTGGTTCTGCAACATACATCGAGATATGATTATACAGCTCAGAGCTCCATATGGAGGCATGGCATATGCACAGCATGTCGGCACTTAACATGGCACTTCATTGTGACTGATTTGAGGACTCATGAGTAGCATTACTGGTATGCAGCTCTATTTCTGACATTTCTAATGGAATTTGGAGACAGAGCTCTTAATTAGAAGATTCCTTCTGGTCTTGGCACGACTGAGATGACAACATTGATTGAGAAAGAAAAAATAAGAGAGCACTAAGAACATGGTCAGAAAGTCCAGACAGAACGGCAACCTCCAACAGTTGCTGTGCAACTTACAGAAGAAAATAGCAACAGGTGATGATTTCACACACCTCCCTCCCACCAACCCCCCAACCCCCAAACCCAAACAGGAGGTGGAGGTAAATGAACAGACACTAAATCGCCAAACCCCACTGTCATTACCTACAGCTGTCAGGAATCCAGAACAATCCAGAACTCCACAAAGATGTCAGCAAAGCGAGAGGTAACATCCCTTTAATGTGCCAGTCCTCAGTCATGTCAGTTAAACTGGGGCAGTGTCTGAGGTGCATGGAGTTGGAGTTTAAATGTAGCGTCAATACCATGAGCATCATACAGTCCCGAGCAGGCCTGAGCACTTTCACATCCCCTGCTGTGTGATTCCATGAGAAAGGCACTGGAAAGGCTGGTAACATAATTAATAAGCTGAAGAGCAGAAAATTGCATAAGAAAATCAACATGGTACATGGCAGACTGCCCATTATGAATCTCACCAAAAAAATACATCTTCCAAAATATGGGAGAATTCAGCCCATAGTTCCCCTTGTTGAGCAAATGATGAAAGTAACAGCACAAATGAATGATCTGATTTAATTGGTAGAAGTGCCTCAGACCCATGATGAAACACCATATTGGTGTTACATTAATCACAACAACCACGAGAGTCTTCTGTTAAGTTCTTCTCCAAAACTGGCTGTGATGACTTCAGTTATTATTATGCTAGACCAGGTTTTGAAAATAGCTGATCTGGAGGCATTAATAGTTTAAATGAATTATTCCTGAACTGTTTTGACCTGCATTTTTCTCACACCTGCAAGAGTCATGGACTATCATCTCTGCACAAAATAGCCCCATATTAAATCCACAAAATCAAAAACATGTACAATTATTACATAGAATTGTCAGAACTGTAACCTTGCACCAATTTAGTACAAAGTAAATAAAGAAAATCCAGTCAAAAGTTCAACTTTATTAATATGCTTTGCACATGTAATGGTTAGGCTACAGTGTAGAGTACTATACAGCTTTGTGTCTCCTACGTTATAAAGAATATTCAGCCATGAAGAATGTAAAGGCCAAATTTCACAATAAGATGCCAGTAGTGAAAAACCACTGATGGTTTTATGTTAACGTTGACACCTGACTTAAGGTCAAACAATTTTTCATTTCCTCTCTCAGGGTGTGGTGGGCTGGAGAGACTCCCAGAAGCAGGAGTCCAAACTGATAATACCCCCCATAACAGTTTCATTCAAGCTTGATGCCTCTGGGATTTTGGCAGAAGCACCGATCAGCAATTAATATTAACATTCAATGAGCACAATAAAATCTGATCAATCAGCCATAGAGTCAAATATCATGTTGCCTGAAAGTCTGGTAGCCTTATTCAAATTTCAATGGATTGGAAAAAGAGTCTTCACAGGCCAATTAAGCCTTCACACCACATTTTGAAGCAATTACAAGTAGTGCAGTTTTAGACTGCTCATAAATACATGCCTATAGGATGAGAATGGTGATGGGATATTTCCAAACATTGCAGCAATGTTTCTATATTACCCTTTAGCAGTAAGTGAACCCTTGAAAGCATTAGCCAAGTAAAAGCCAACACATCAACGTTGTGCCTATAAAATTGACTTTCAAAAATTTGATCTTTACATGAGTATATGGGGTAAAATATTTTTGCTGGAGCAGAGAGAACCAGAAGCAGATAAAATGATGAAGAGTTTGATGGATTGCATAAGGAAAAACTAGTTACTCATGATTGGAAAAAAATTAGTTTTCCTGTTGATGTATATCGGACTGTACATTCCTTTACATTAACAAAAGATTCCATTTGACATGGGCCAATGAATATTGTGCTTTTTTCCAAAGATTTCAAGGATGATGATACATTATTAATAATGTTACTGTTTAGTATGTGTCCAGAAGTATCTGCAAGGTTTAATATTGAGTTGAGTGCAGTCAGCACTACGCACTGTGAAGATGCCATGAGGACTTGGGGGAGAGTAAAGTAGGGTTTTATGGGATACAATCCTAGAACTTGGTCCTCTCAATAGTCTTGAAGCAATATATAGATTATTCCTATAACCTGTAAATAGTTGCAAAGGAGCAATGAACCACATCTTGGTACTTTTCAAGTCTCTTTTGGGTAGACAAGAAGCTGAAAACCCTTGTATACACTAGACCACAGAAATTCTTAAAGAACCCACACACTTATAAGATATGGTTGGCAGCACACACAACAGATTAGAAAGGGGACAAAGTACTTTTTTTAAATCAAAGAAAACAGGGAATGTGAATTTATGCAGTAATAAGATATAATCCAATGCTAGGTCTCAAGCTTGAATAGGGCTTTCTGTAAAGTCAACAGTTATTTGGCATTAATGTCTAATATATGGATGTATTTAAAACTATGGATTGAAACAAGATTTTTGGTCAAACTGCTGCCTTATTGTTCCCCTCCCCAGATCCCTTCAAGTTGTTGCCTCCCAAGTCAGTATTCATCTTTCTTGGAGTTCCAAGTTTGAACTTATCCAACACCACAGTACTGAAATGATTCTTATCAAGGTCATAAGTGACATGCTTTCTGACTGGGACAAAGGTACACTATATCTCCTCATCACTCTCAGCCTTTGACATGATTGACCACACTATCTTCCTCCAATGTCTCTGCTTTCCGGCTGGGTGGGACTGCTCTCCCCGGTTCCATTCTTATCTATTGAATTATAGCCAGACTATCACTTGGAGTGGCTTCTCTCCTTTCTCCTACACTGTCACCTCTGATGTCTCACAAGACCCTTTCCTATTTCTCAGATGCTCCATAGCAACATTGTCCAGAGACACAATGGCAGTTTTCACATGAACATTGCCAACACCAAGCTCTACCTCTACACCATCCTCCTTGCTGCTAAATTTTCAGAGTGCTTACCTGACATTCAGTACTGGATGGCCAAAACTTTCTTCCAGTTTTGGGAAATCTGAAGCACTGTCTTTATCTTTGTTTCAAATAACACTCCCCCACAATAAGGCAGACTTAAAGCTCTTCCGTCAACAGACTGTGAGACTAAGCCAGGCTGTTCTTAATCTTGGTGTTATATTTGATCCCGAGATGAACTTCTAAACTCATTTTCATCCTATCTGCCTATTTCAACCTCTGAATCATGTCTGACTCTCAGTCTTGTTTCTACTCAAATGCTATTGAAACTCTCATCTGTGTTTTCATGACATTGAAACTAAATTAGTCCATTGCACTCCTGATTGGTTTCTTACACTCTGTCCTTCATAAACTTGGACGGAATTTTATGCCACTGTCAATGTATTTGCCAGTGGAGTGGCATGTAAAGTAAAAGAGGTGACTCCTGCGCCAGCTTCCTGTCCACTTCAGAACTATCCCCAAAGTATGCTAGGCAGGTAATGTATCATGCCAGCTTGTTACTTTTACTACTGAGGCTAAAAGGTGTGAAAGAAGGAGACAGACAAATATTTTTAGACTGTGCCCATTCGAGACACAAGCCAAACTGATACCCCAATGTCCGCTAAAGCGTCCAAAATCTGACCACGCCACCAACTCTACCCTGAGTTATAATCCCCGATCCTTTATCATCCATAAACTCTAACGAACCTAGATTTATGGATCTTCTCAGAGCTGCTTATAGTCTCAACAGCAATCGCTGCTGAGTTCTGGCAATGCTGGGACTGGTCATTTGCAGTTAGTCAAATTGGCCATCAGATTTTGTGCCAGCTACTACAGGATAGAAGTTCCATTGTCAGCTTGGAAAGGCAGCCCCATCATACTACTGCTGTGAGGAAGTCTCTTTTTCAGTTATTCGAGTGTCACTGGCTTGCCCAGCAGTTATTGCCCATCCCAGCAGTGATTGCCTCACCTTCTTGAACCACTGCTGTCCCTAGATTAGGGACACCTACAGAGATGTTAAAAATATAGACATAGAAAACACCATTCAAAATGATCATGCCTGATCATTCAATTCCACTGCTGTATTCTTGCATTACGTTTTGATTCCTTTAGTCTTAAGCCTTCAACCTATTTTCTATGGCAGAGAATTTACCACTTCCTGGATGAAGACATTTCTCCTCATTTCAGTCCTAAAAGGCTTACTATATATTCTTAGATTGTGACCCCTTGTTCTGGACTTTCCAGTCATCGTGAACATCCTTCCTGTATTTACCTTGTCTCCTGTTAGGATTTTAGAGGTTTCTTTGAGATCCTTCTTATTCTCCTAAACTTGAGTGAATATATTCCTAACCTTTCCAGTCTCTCTTCATACTCAATCCTGTCATTGCGGAAATCAGTCTGTTAGATCTTTGTTACACTTCTTCTATGGCCAGAACATCCTTCGTCAGGTAATTTTTACATCGATTAGACAAATCAACTTGGCAAATGCTCCCCAGAGGAAGAGTTAATAGTGTATTTGGAAGAAATTCACAAATTTCTGGAATCTACAGAGGACCAGGCTATTTTAAACCTGGTAATATAAATTGAAACAGAATTAATTGAAGATTTCGTAATAAGGAATCCATTGGCAAGAGTAATCATAGAAAAGCAGAATTTCACATTCAGTTCAATGCAAAAAAAGTCAGTCCTTAATTAATGTTTTATAAAGTTAAATAGATACAATTATAAAGATATGAATACAAAGTTGGCTGAAGTGAACGAAATAAATAAGTCTAAAGACAAGATGGTAGAAAAGTAATGGTAGATATTTAATAATATATCTTATGGCTCTCAATGAAGATATGTTCCACTGAAAAGGAAGACTCAGTCAGAACAATGCTATCCCCATGACTAGCTAAGGAAATTAAGGATAGCAAGGAAAAAAAATGTTGTTAAACCAAAAAAATTGGCTAAGTTTTTGAAACTAGCAAAGGATAATGTTTTTAAAAAGGAGACATTATTGTGTAAGAGAAAATTAGCATGCAACATTAAACAGATTATAAAATTTTCTACAAGTATACAAAAAGGAAATTGTTAACTAAAATAAGCATTGATCACTTAAAGATCGAGACTGGGGATTAACAATGGGAAAGTAAGAAATAGCAAAGGTTTTCATCTCACTTTGTAGCTGTTTTCTCAGCAGAGGAAGAAAAATAATCCCAAAATAGTTGAAAATCAAAAGGTGGAGAGAGAGAGGAATTTTGAAACAATCATTATTGCTAATGAAAAAGTACTTGGGAAACCAACAAGATGATAGATTGACAATTCCCTTGAACCTGACGAGTTATATTCTAGGATCTTAAAACAAGTGGCTGCAAAGAGAATGGATGCATTAGTTATATTCTTTCAAACTTTCTTGGGCTCTGGAAATGTCTTAGTGAGTTGGAAAGCTGCACATTTAATATCTCTTTCAAGAAAGAGAGAGACAGAAAACAGGAGAGTATAGGTCGGTTGGGCCCAACATTGACCATTTGGAAAATTGTTCAAGCGATAATAAGCAGGATATTTAGAGAATCATGAAACAACATGATTTTGTAAAAGGGTAATCATGCTGGACAAATTAATTTGGGCTATTTGAGTTTTAACAAACATAATGGATAAAGAGGAACCAGTAGTTATAGTGCAGTTGAATTTCCAAAAGGCATTCATTAATGTGCGACATAAAAGAATAATACACAAGATTGTAGGGATGATTTTTACTCTGAATATAGGATAGGCTAATCAATAAAAAATGGATAAATGGATCATTTCCAGGATGGCAAACCATAACTAGTGGAGAGCTACAATGATCAAAACTGGGGCCTCAACGGTTTATGGTCTGTTTATGATCCTGGATGAAGGGAGTAATTGTATTGTAGCCAAATGTGCTGATGATGCAAAGATAGGTTTAGAAGAAAGCGGTGAGGAACACACAAAGAGTCTGCAAAAAATGATAGTAAAGATAAATGAGTAGGAAAAGTGTGAGATGTAGTATCATGTGGGAAATTGTGAATTCTCCACTTTGAGGGAAGAATAAAAAGCAGAATTTCATTTAAATGAAGAGAGCTTGAAGAATGCTATAGTGGAGAGGGACCTGGATATTTTGTACCTGAAAAATAAATCTTCATCACGGAGGGACAGGAAATAATTAGGAAGGCAAATGAAATGTCAGTCTTTATTGCAAAGCCTTTGTTGGATAAAATTGTGAGGTTTAGCTACAGTTATATAGGATGTTGGTGAGATGACACTTTGAGTACTGTTTACAATTTTGGTCACCTTACTTGCATTGATCGCAGGTCAGAAAAAAGTCAATAGGCTAATTCCTGGGAAGAGGAGTTTGTTTTATGAGGAGGATTTGAGCTGGTTGGGCATAAGCCTGTTGAATTTGAAACAAATGAAAGATGGTTTATTAAGATATGCAAGATTATTAAGGTGCTTGACCATGCAAATATTGAGAGGATGTTTTCTTTCATGGGAGATTGTAAAACTAGATAGCATAATTTCAATGTAATAAGTTTTCAGTTTTAGACAGAGATGAGAAGGAATTACTTCTCTCTGACAACATTTAGTATTTGAAATTCTCTTCCTCAGTGAGCAGTAGAGGATGGGTCATTGAATATATTTGAACATGTTTAATTGACAAAAGGAGCGTGCAGGCTTCAGGGATCAAATAACCCACTCCTGTCCGTTATGTCTCTTTGTTCAATGCTCTTATATTGTGAGTTAGATGGTCAGCTAGAATTCTCCAAATATGTAAGTTTTTTTTCTCTGAGTTCTCTTCTCAGCATATAAAGTTACAAGGCTTTACAGAGGAACCTTGATTATCCGCATACCAATTATCCGAAAATCAGATTATCTAAAGGAGATCTCGAGGTCCTGATAGAAACATTGCATCAAAGATGTGTTTCCAGCCGCAACCGTGTCTTTTGTTTACAGTGATTAAACAGGCACTGTCTCCTGACCTCCAGCCCTCTCTCTCTCCCCACACTCTCCCTGGAGGTCTACACAAGAGTGTACCTTAAACCACCTCTCCCCGCTCCCCCCCCCCCTCCCTCCCCGACCCCCCAACCAGATAATCTCTCCAACATTGTCCTGTACTTACTGGTCAAAAGTTGCAGTAAAAAGGTGTGTGTGTGTGTGTCCACATGCTATTTGGAGACTTGCCCTACAAAGGCAGCTGCAGCAGCAGCAGTTCTGTTGTTACTGTACCATGTGGCTGTCCCAGAGTGGGGACTGGGTGGATGGGGGAGGGGGGGTGCTGTTGGACAGGGGGACGATGTTGGACGGGGTTTGGAGGTCAGGGTTGTTGGACAGTTTTGGGGGGCGGGAGGTGCTTGACAGGGTTGGGGTTGGGGCAGGACGGGCTTGGGGGACGGGGGTAGTTTTGGACAGGGTTGGGGATGTTGGACATGGTGAGGGCAGGTATGGAGCTGGATGCGTTTGGGGGGTGAGGGGGTAGTGTTGGACAGTGATGGTGGTGGGAGGTGTTGGATGGGGTTGGGGCAGAGCTGGACAGGTTTGGGGGATGGGGGAGTTTTGGATGGGGTTGGGGTGGGGTCAGGCTGGATGGATTTGGTGGGGCGGAGGGCGGTGTTGGACAGGGTTGGGGGTGGGGACAGGGTTGGACGGGGTTGGGGACGGGAGGCGGGTTTGGACAGGGTTGGACAGGTTGGGGGGGGGGGGGGGCGCAGTCTCACGCACTGTGTGCTTCTGCAGTCTCCTGAACAGGGAGCAGACTTTAAAAACTTCGAGCCGCAGAGGAAAGGCATTTAATCGATTAACCGAATAATCGATTATCCGAACGAAATAGTGCCCGCCCATCTCGTTCGGATAATCGAGATTCCCCTGTATACCTTCAAAGCAGGGAAACCAAAGTTTCCAATGTCAGACTTGATAGCAATACGAATTATTGCCTCCTACCTCTCACTCTTTGGTTAGCCTACGCAGAAGAATGTATGGCCTGCGGATATCTTTGTTAGCGAATTTGAGAAGATTTGTAGCTCAGGATGAGGTTCAGGTTGTAAGTTTGGTCGCTGAGCTGGCAGGTTTGTTTTCAGATGTTTCATCACCATGCTAGGTAACATCATCAATGAGAGAGTCTCTGGTGCAGTGCTGGTGTTCTGTTCCACTTTCTATTTGAGTGTCTTGGTCTCTGAAGGTGGGTGATATCATTTCCGGTTCTTTTTCTCAGAGGTTGGTAAAAGGGGTCCACTTTAATGTGTTTATTGATGGAATTCCTGTTTGAATGCCAGGCCTCTAGGAATTCCCTTCCATGTCTCTGTTTAGCCTGTCCTAGGATGTGTTGGACGTGTTGGCAAATGAAACACTGACTGCGCTGCTAGATGAACCAAGAACACAAATACCAGACAGCACCAACTTCATCAGCAAGGAAAACATCCTCAAGCTCGTAGACCTGTGCCTCACTACCCACTTCAGCTTCAATGATAAGACTTACAAATAAATCAACAGAACAACCATGGGATCACCAATGTCAGGCTTCTTAGCAGAAGCAGTAATGCAGAGACTCGAACAAACAACCCTCCCCATGATCCAACCCAAACTTTGGGTCTGCTACGTGGATGGCACCTTTGTTATAAAAAACGGAACAAATTAGAGGAAACCTGTAACATCATCAACAACATCCTTACTGGCATAAATTTCACAAAAGAAGAGGAGACTAAAAACAGACGCCCCTTCCTACATGTCACAGTGGAATGAACAAGTGAATGGAGAACTACAGACCAGCATCTACAGGAAAGCAACATACATCGACCAGATATGTAAGTACAGAAGCAATCACCCCAACACCCACTAACAGAGCTGCATCAGGACAATATTTAAATGGACGACAACACACTGCAGCACCCCGGAACTAGGAGCAGCAGAAGAAAAATACCTATACAGCGTTTTCAAGAAGAACGTGTACCTGATAAACACAGTCCGCTGATTCTTAAACAAACCCACATAAGTACACACAACACACCCCAAAACTCTAGCGACAATACCATACATCAAAACATCTCGGAGATGACTACCAGGCTACTCTGCCCCCATGGCATCATGGTAACTCACAAATGTATGAACACACTGAAATAGCTACTGATGATTATAATGGACCCTATACCATCAAACAGCAAAATGTATGTTATTTACAAAATACCATGCAAGGATTGTAACAAACACTATACCGGACACAGGCAGAAAGGTAGCCACCAGGGTACAGGAACACCAACTAGCCACCAAATGACATGACCCACTATCACTAGTATCCTTACATACAGACAAAGAAGGACATCACTTCGATTGGGACTACACATTCATCCTAGGACAGGCTAAACAAAGACACGCAAGGCAATTCCCACAGGCCTGGAATTCAAACTGAAACTACATCAATAAACACATAGATTTGGACCCCATTTACCAACCTCTAAGAAAAAGAACCAGAAATGACATCACCCACCTTAACAGACCAAGACACCTAAATAGAAAGCGGGACTGAATACCAGTGCTTCACTGCGGGGTCACTGATGATGTTACCTAGCATGGTGATGAAATATCTGAAAACAAACCTGCCAGCTGAGCAAGCAAACTTACAACCTATATTTTTGTTAGCCATCCCTTCTCTGCTAGGTGTCTTTTGCTTAAAGCAATTCATTTACTACAGCTCCCTGCCAACTAGAACAGCTCTATTCCAGGGTTGAGAGTTGCTATCGTGATGAAGTTCAGTTTCTGTTCCAAAGATACTAAAGGAGGGCATTTTCTCATTTCAAGATATTCTGGGTAATCCAAGATGGAGGATGGGAAAAATTTCTGGCTGTAACAAGCTGCTCCTTTTTTGAGATATTTTCGGTGTTGGAGGTGATTTCCACAAATTTCAGAAGCAGCAATTACTGTTTTATGTGCTGTTGCATTGTTTTGGAACTTTGGAGAACAAACAGTCAAAGTAACAGCACTTTTAAAAGGGAGAGGGACAGACATAGGCAGCACATTGTCAGGTCAGTGCAGGAGAGAAACAGAGAAAGAAACACACTGCTAACTGACAGGGCAGTGAACCCATGCAGTTATTGCCTTTGCTACTGAATTCATGTATTGCTGGACATCGGAGTGTGTCTAGGAAAATTAACAGACAGTGAAATTCACAACTGATCTTGGAAGAACCTGTTTGGGAGAGGTCACAGCACAGAAACAGATAAGTAAATAGTTTGAAGTATGGCCTTGCTGTAAATCTAAAATAGTGAATAGAGTGGATTTTTTTCTTGATTATATGTTTTATTTGAGATATGTCTCTTGATTAAACTTAAAATATAAGCCATAGGTATTAAGTTAACCTGGAGCAGTGTTTTGCAGAAGAATAAGATGGTGCTATTTTCTGGGTCTGCAGATCGGAAGAAGCATAAATGGCTCTGAGTAGTGTCATATGCTTGTCTTGTCGGATGTGGGAGTTTAGGGAGAGTTTACGTGTTACTGAGGATTATATCTGCCATAAATGCCATTGGATCGAATGGATCAGTTGGAATGATAGTTTGCGTCAATGAGGAATTTACAAGAGCAAGGGGGTGTGATGGATGGCAGTTATAGGAAGGGAGAAATGTTGCAGATACAATCACATTGATGGGTAAACTCCAGGAAAGGTTAGAGAGGTAGGCAGGTAATGCAGGAGTCTTCTGTGACTATCCACATTTCAAACAAATATGCTGATTTGAAAAATCTAGGGAGTGATGTATTCTCAGGGGAATGTAGCACAAACAGCCAAGTTTCTGGTATTGACACTGGCTCTAATGCAATAAGGGATACGTCGGGTTCCAAGAGATCGATTGTGTTAGGGGACTCTCTTGTCCGAGGCACAGACAGACATTTCTGCGGTTTGCAATGAAAAATCAGAATGGGGTGTTGCTTCCCTGGTGCCAGGATCAAGGATGTCTCAGAGAGTGTGCAGAATGTTCTCAAGGGGGAGATGGCCCAGCAGGAGGTCATTGTACACATTGGAACCAATGAAACAGGAAGGAAAAAGCATGAGATTCTGAAGATAGCATACAGAGAGTTAGGCAGGAATTTAAAAAGGAGGTCCTCAAGAATAGTAATATCGGGGTTACTCTTGGTGCTACGAACTAGTGAGGATTGGAATAGGAGGATAGAGCAGATGAATGCATGGCTGAGGAGCTGGCGTATGGGAGATGGATTCACATTTTTGGATCATTGGAATCTCTTCTGTGGTAGAAGTGGCCTGTACAAGAAGGATGGATTGCACCTGAATTGGAAGGGGACCAAAATAATGGCAGGAAGATTTGCTGGAGCTGCTCAGGAGGATTTAAACTAGTAAGGTGGGGGTGGGTTGTTGGGGGCCAGGGGGATATGAGGAAAGAGATCCATCTGAGACTGGTACAGTTGAGAAAATAAGTGAGTCAAACACTCAGGCAAGCAGGGACAAAGCAGAGAACAGGGTAGGATTAATAAATTTATTTCAGTGCAAGAGGCCGAACAGGGAATGCAGATGAACTCAGGACATGGTTAAGAACATGGGACTGGGATATCATAACAAGTAAAGAAACGTAGCTCCGGGATGGACCGGACTGGCAGCTTAATGTTCCAGGGTACAAATGCTAAAGGAAGGACAGAAAGGGAGGCAAGAGAGGAGGGGGAGTGGCATTTTTGATGAGGGATAGCATTACAGCTGTACTGAGGGAGGATATTCCTGGAAATACATCCAGGGAAGTTATTTGGGTGGAACTGAGAAGGAAGAAAGGGATGATCACCTTATTGGGATTGTATTATAGGCCCCCTAACAGTCAGTGGAAAATTGAGAAACAAACTTGTAAGGAGATCCTAGTTATCTGGAAGAATAATAGGGTGGTAGGGGATTTTAACTTTCCAAATATAGACTGGGACTGCCATAGTGTTAAGGGTTTAGAGGGAGATGAATTTGTTAAGAGTGTACAAGAAAATTTTCTGATCCAATATGTGGATGTTTGTACTACAGAAGGTGCAAAACTTGACATACTCTTGGGAAATAAGGCAAGACAGGTGACTGAGGTGTCAGTGGGGGAGCGGTCAGCAACTATAATTCTGTTAGTTTTACAATGGCAATGGAAAAGAATAGACCAAATTTAAAAGTTGAACTTCTAAATTGGAGAAAGGCTAATTTTGATGGTATTAGGCAAAAACTTTCAAGGGCTTTTGCCCGAAATGTCGATTTCGAAGCTACTTGGATGCTGCCTGAACTGCTGTGCTCTTCCAGCACCACTAATCCAGAAAAAAACTTTCAAAAGCTGATTGGGGGCAGATGTTCACAGGTAAAGAGACGGCTGGAAAATAGGAAGCTTTCAGAAATGAGATAATGAGAGTCCAGAGAAAGTATATTCCTGTTAGGGTGAAAGAAAAGGCTGGTAGGTGTAGGGAATGCTGGATAATTAAAGAAATTGAGGGTTTAGTTAAGAGAATGAAGGAAGCATATGTCAGGTACAAACAGGATTGTTCAAGTGAATCCTTAGAAGAGTATAAAGGCAGTAGGAGTATACTTAAGAGGGAAATCAGGAGGGCAAAAATGGGACATGAGATAGCTTGGGTAAATAGGGTTGAGGAGAATCCAAAAGGTTTTTACAAATACATTAAGGACAAAAGGATAACGAGGGAGAGAATGGGGCTGATGTATGGAGATGGGGGAGGTACTAAACGAGTACTTTGCATCAGTGTTTGCTGTAGAGAAGGGCCTGGAAGATATAGAATGTAAGGAAATAGATGGTGACATCTTGAAAAATGTCCATATTACAGAGGAGGAAGTGCTGGATGTCATGAAATGCATAAAATTGGATTAATTCCCAGGACCTGATCAGATGTACCCTAGAACTCAATGGGAAGCTAGGGAAGTGGTTGTTGGACCCCTTGCTGAGATATTTGTATCATTGAGCATCACAGGTGAGGTGCCAGAAGACTGAAGGTTAGCTAACATGGTGCCACTACTTAAGAGAGCTAGTAAGGACAAGCCAGAGAACTATAGACCAGTGAGCCTGACGTCGGTTGTGGGCAAGTTGTTGGAGGGAATCCTGAGGATGCACATATATTTGAAAAGGCAAGGACTGATTAGGGATAGTCAGCATGGTTTGGTGCATGGGAAATCATGTCTCACGAACTTGCTTGAGTTTTTTGAAGAAGTAACAAAGAGGTTTGATGAGGGCAGAGCGATAGATGTGATCTATATGGACTTCAGTAAGGCATTCAACAAGGTTCCCCATGGGAGACTGGTTAGCAAGGTTAGATCTCATGGAATACAGGGAGAACTAGCCATTTGGATACAGAACTGGCTCAAAGGTAGAAGACAGAGGGTGGTGGTGGAGGGTTCTTTTCAGACTGGAGGCCTGTGACTAGTGAAGTGCCACAAGGATCGGTGCTGGATCTACTACTTTTCATCATTTATATAAATGATTTGGATGTGAGCATAAGAGGTACAGTTAGTAAGTTTGGAGATGGTACCAAAATTGGAGATGTAGTAGACAGCAAAGAAGGTTTCCCTCAGATTACAATGGGATTTGATCAGATGGGTCAATGGGCTGAACAGTAGCAGATGGAGATTAATTTAGATAAATGTGAGGTGCTGCATTTTCAGAAAGCAAATCTTAGCAGGACTTATACACTTAATGGTAAGGTCCTGGGGAGTGTTGCTGAACAAAGAGACCATGGTTCATAGCCCCTTGAAAGTGGAGACGCAGGTAGATAGGATAGTGAAGAAGGCGTTTGGTATGCTTTCCTTTATTGGTCAGAGTACTGATTATTGGAGTTGGGGAGGTCATATTGTGGCTGTACAGAGTATTGGTTAGGCCACTTTTGGAATATTGCATGCAGTTCTGGTCTCCTTCCCATTGGAAGGATGTTGTGAAACTTGAAAGGGTTCAGAAAAGATTTACAAGGAAGTTGCCATGGTTGGAGGATTTGAGCTATCGGGAGAGGTTGAATAGGCTAGGGCTGTTTTCCCTGGAGTGTCGGAGGGTGAGGGGTGACCTTATAGAGATTTATAAAATCATGAGGCGCATGGATAGGATAAATAGACAAGGTCTTTTCCCTGGGGTAGGAGAATCCAGAACTAGAGGGTACAGGTTTAGGATGAGAGGGGAAAGATATAAAAGGGACCTAAGTGGCAACTTTTTCACGCAAAGGATGGTACGTGTTTGGAATGCACTGCCAGAGGAAGTGGTGGAGGCTAATACAATTGCAACATTTAAAAGGCAGCCAGATGGGTATATGAATAAGAAGGGTTTGGAGGGATCTGGACCGGGTGCTGGCAAGTGGGACTGCATTAGGTTGTGGTACCTGGTCAGCATAGACGAGTTGGACTGAATGGTCTATTTCCATGCTGTACATCACTATGTCTCTATGATCCTCTGACTCTGTATAACAGAATGTGTATGAAACAGTCAGTTAGGAAACTTTTGCATGAGTTAATTACAATGAAGATGGATTGTGCTTGACCAGCCCCACTGTCTTGCTTATACATATCTGTTCACAGTGACTTGACGAGACAAGATGACTAATGATGTTGTCAACTACAGTGGACGATGTGTAGTGTCTTATATGGCCTTGCTGATGAGCATTACAACTGTCCACACAGCTATGCTGTGATGTTTTTATTACCAGTAAAGGAATATTAGTTCCTCTGCCAATGCTATCAAAACAGTTTCTTTTATGCATTGCAAAAAGCATGGTTTAATATAGTTCAAATCAACACAGCAGATCACATGGTACCCTCATTTGGTTTGGACTGTGAAAAGGATGCAATTACAAGAGAGTGGCTGCTATTGTGTATAAGCAGCCAATGTGGAATTCTGTCAAGAGCTGGGTATCCAACATGCAGTTATCCAACAAGGAGTGAAGTAGCAATCAGTTGACTTTCGCAAAAGGGCCATCTCTGACACTAGCCACCCCATACACTTAGCAACCAGCCAACAAAGATAACTGGCCCAGCATCTTATGTCGACCTGTTGTGATCTTGTACACCACCAGCAAGTCTTCCATCAGCTGTCTTTATTACAACTATCCCACCCCTTCCAACCTAACCTCACAGCTAAATTCACTCATTCTTGGAACCATTCTGGTTAAACTCCCTGCATCTTTGCCTTCTTTCAAAAATGCAGTGATAACTTTATATGCAACCCTGTCATGCCAGACACCTGTGTAAAGTAGAGAGAGGAGATATGTTATAAAATTCAATATGTGTCCTCTCTTTATTTAAGCCATAGGCCATCTCAACTTTAATTTTATACACCTTTCAAACCAAAGCTAAAGGCAATGTGACGATCTTTAAAAGTCAAGCCCCTACAATTATTTGATAATCCATCATTTCTGCTGAGCCTATACAGTCTTCAGTTTAAAAGTCTTGTTACTCTTTTCATGCAGCTGCTGATGTGATAACAATCGACATTCCTTGTCTATAGTACAATGAAATATGACAGTGTGTTACAACAAGATCTGGAAAACATCAAAGAAACCTGACTTTGAAAATTGTGAAAACTATCAAAGATTTCTTTCCCAAATACATATAGACTACTGTTATGATAAATGTGAGGATAAAGCACATGCATGATGCATGGGGTGATATGACTTAATGCCACTACCCCAGCTAGCTTAAGCTCCACATGCCATTGTTGAACATGTAAGGACATTGTGAAATTTAATATCAATAGGAATGAAGTTAACTATTTTCTTTGCTCAGTAATATTCCTCATAGCTTATTATTATATCTTGTTAGTTTATCACACACAATTCTCTAAATCCTCTTCTTTGTGCTATCTTTTCTTCTGTACTCTCCTATTTCTCTTCAGCTGATCCCATATATTGCATGTTTTCACAATCATAACTTGTTTTCTCCACAATACTTCAACTCTCCAAATTTGCAAAATTCTCTGGTTGTAAAATATTTTAAGTAATGGTGGCCAAACTTACAGAATTCAAAATCTGTGGGAGGCTGGGGAAGAGATTACTGGGCCCCTTGCTGAGATATTTGTATCATCAACAGCCATGGGTGAGGTGCCAGAAGACTGGAGGTTAGCTAATGTGGTGCCATCATTGAAGAAAGGCTGTAAGGAAAAGCCAGGGAATTATAGACCGGTGAGCCTTATGTTATTGGTGGGTAAGTTGTTGGTGGGCAGAATGAGGAACAGGATTTACATTCGTTCGGAAAGGCAAGGATTGATTAAGGGTAGTGAACATGGCTCTTGCGTAGGGGAAATTGCATCTCAAGAATTTGATTGAATTCTTTGAAGAGGTAACATAGAAAATTGGTAAAGGCAGAGCAGTAGACGTTGTCTATGTGGACTTCAGCAAAGTGTTCAGCAAGGTTCCACATGGTAGACTGGTTAGTAAAGTTCAATTACATGGGATCCAGGGGAAGCTAGCTAATTGGATAGAAAATTGGTTTAAATGTAGGAGACAGAAGTAGTGTAGAAGTTTACTTTTCGGAGTGGAGGCCTGTGACCAGCGATATGCCACAAGGATCAGTGCTGGGTCCACTACTTTTAGCCATTTGCATAAATAATTTGGATGTAAATATAGGAGACATGTTTAGTAAGTCTGCAGATGACACCAAAATATGTGGTACAGTGGACAGTGAAGATCATCTCAGGACCTTGTTCAGATGGGCCAATGGTCTGAGGAGTGGCAGATGGAGTTTAATTTAGGTATATATGAAGTCATGTATTTTGGTAAGCAAACCAGAGCAGAACTTACACAGTTAATAGTAAGTCCCTGGGGTGTGTTTCCAAACAAAGAGACCGGGGGTGCTGGTGCATAGTTCCTTGAAAGAAGAGTTGTAAGTTGCCTTCATTGGTCAGAACATTGAGTATAGGAGTTGGGATATCATGTTGCATCTAGACAGGACATTGGTGAGTCCACTTTTATAATACTGTGTACAATTCTGGTTCCATGCTATAGGAAGACTGTTGTTAAACTTGAGAGGGTGCAGAAAAGATTTACAAGGATGTTGCTAGAGGTCTGGAGGGTTGAGTTATAGGAAGAGACTGAATAGGCTGAGGCTTTTTTCCCTGGAGCATTGGAGACTGAGGGGTAGCCTTACAGAGGTTTATAAAGTCATAAGGGGCATGGATAGGGTGAATATCCGAGGCTTTTCCAAGAGTGGGGGTGTCCAGAAATAGAGGGCATTGATTTAAAGTAATGGGGAAAGATTTAAGAAGGACCTGAGGGGTAACGTTTTCATGCAGAGATTAGTGCAAGTATCAAACCAGCTGCCAGAGCAAGTGGTG
Source organism: Chiloscyllium punctatum (assembly GCF_047496795.1). Lineage (NCBI taxonomy): Eukaryota > Metazoa > Chordata > Chondrichthyes > Orectolobiformes > Hemiscylliidae > Chiloscyllium > Chiloscyllium punctatum. The sequence continues at coordinate 66,279,572 of NC_092749.1, read as the reverse complement.
GAGACGAGTACAATTCCAAAATTTAAAAGTTATCTGGGTGGGGAAATGAATTGGAAGGGTTGTGAGGGATATGGACCAAATTCTGATAAATGGAACAAGGTCATTTGGGATGTCTTGCTGGCATGGACAAGTTGGACACAGTCTAAAGTTGATGATTGTAAATCAACAGTATGTTGTACAACTCTCCTTTTTTAAATGTTTATTGACTGAATAGAAATAAAAGTTGGGGGAAAAACAAAACCAGTTGCTGCAGTTTTTTCTGTCCTCCACTAATGCACAGTCATAATCACCTGCAATATATTTTTTGAAAATGTTGCATCAATGGTCAAAGCCCTTTTAAAACTCTTTTCAATACATGCAGTAGTAACAGTCCTCCTCCCAGGTAGTTAATAATGCAATTCCAAAATAATTTTGCAAGAATTTCTCAACTAGTTTGGAATAACTGGCCCTTGATTTTCTCCTGCTTTACATAGAAGAAACTGGGAGACAAGACTCTAAAGGTAAAGTCATCCCAGTCTTACCAGAACATTGGCCTCCCTCATTAGAGAGAGAGAGAGAGACAACTGAGAGTGGTTTAACCTAAGGTCACCATTCCTCAGGGAAGGTCAAAGGTTGAGAAGGAAAATCCTTCAGACCGTGTAGGAATTGAACCCACAATGTTAGTATCATTCTTCATTGACAGAGCAGCCATCCAGCCAACTAAGCTAAACAAACCTCCACAAGAGGCAAGATCTTGCTTTCAATGAAGAATTAATTCAGAAATCTGTTCATTTTCATTGAAGAATGCAAGATGCTGAGAGCTAAAAATTACACAGATGTTCTTTGTTTTGATATTTTGCTTTCTTATAATGTCTACAGGATTGTGCCTGCCTCCTTCATTCGTTTGTGGTTCCCATAGTGCCATCTCAGCCACTACAATTCTGACCTTAATGGTTTTCCTTCACTGTTATGAGTTCCACTGGGATAACTGTAACAACACCAGCTTCACCTTATTAGCCATTCCCTGAAATGTGTGGTTCCACTGCCATTGCTGATTTCAGGAGTTAAATTCACCAAAATACTAACTCAGAAGAACACTTATGCTAACAGAACACAGCACTAGCATTCATTCAGCATCAAGGACTAAGTATAACAAGACCATCTCTCCATCAAACAAGAAAACATACAAAACTCAACTACAGTGGTGAAGACTTGTGCTTTAGAACTAGCCACATCACTAGGACAGTGACAACTGCCATCTACAGAACAACATGGATATTTTCCTAGTCGTGACCTGTCCACAAATAGCAGAACAAATCCAACCAGCCAATTATTGCCTCATCAGTCTCCTCTTGATCATCATCATATTGATGGATGGTAGACAGTGATATCAATCAGGACATATATAGCAATAATTTGCTTTTAAGATGCCTTTAGAGAGAAGTCTAATACACTCAACAGCATTAAGGATATTTTCCTAACAAACAGGTTGGGAATTTTTAAATGTTCCTTTGGGCAAATTTGATGATCTGAATTCAAACTGCACTCAGAATTAAGTCTGCGTTTAAAGTTTATTTTCTCTCAAGTTTCTACAGATGAGGAAATACAAAAATTGCCACAATCCAGCACAATCAGGCAGCATTTTAATATTTAATTTTTTTAAAATGTTCTTTTTTTAAAAAAAAGACAAATAAAGAGTGGTAACTAGATGACGTTTGAATAAGTTTCAATCACAGTAAGCATTTCAATCACAATGATTAGTGCAACACTGAGCAACTGGATTTAAGCAACTGAAAATTATCTTGAAAAATTACACGGAAATTTATTAGTTAGTCTATTGTACTCTAGCCAGTTTTTTTTTGCAGTTTAATATTTGAGTAATGTATAACAGTGTCCTCATGCCTAAAAGATCCCGTTTCATTTTATGAGACTCCTTGAAGGCCTACAAACAATTGCAAGTACCAGTTACTAGCTACACAGGTGGTATGTCAACTTTATGGTTAGGGTGAGTTTCGAACGTATTTGCTTTACAAGGGTTGGAAAATTCAATTTACATGGATTTGCAGGTTAAAAATGCGTTTGATTTGCATTGTCAAGGTATGGAGTGTTCAGTGAACGGCGCTACATTAATGCAGGTCTCTTCGTCCCCAGCTTAAAGAGCTGGCACTGGCCAGTTGCTCCACGCGCTCGTGCAGGTGCTGGCAGTTCCCGCTCTGTGATTGGTGGAGCTGGTCCCGCGCTGATCTCGCGGTGTTTGTGTTTTGGCGCCTTGGCGGGCGGCAGGCGGTGGGCGCCGGGCGCCATGTTGGAGGATTTCTATTCGGATTTCTTCCCGACGCCTCTCACTCGCCTGGCGGCCCCGCAGTTGCGGGAGTCCTGCGAGCAGCCTGCGGCGAGCCGTCGGGCCTCGGAGGCGGTGCGGAGGGCGGCGCCTTTGTTCGGGGAGCCGTTTGTGAAGGAGGCTCTCAGTCCCCAGGATGGAGGGAGTCCGGCTCACAGCGGGAAAACGGGCGGGTCGGCCGGGCCGGGCCTGTCTGTGGAGAGCGGAGACCAGCCCGCCGCCGGGAAGGTGCCAGGGCCGAGGTGTTGGGCCGCTCCCCCACCCAAAGCTGCCAGTGCTCGGACACCGAGCCCCGACCTCGTGGTACCGGATTCCGATGACATGGAGGAAGCCGAGGAAAACCGATCCAAGTGGGAGCGTCCCCGCTGCCTTCCTGCTGCTGTCAGGGAAGGCCCCCCAATCACATCCCTCAGGACCCAGGGGGCAGATGATGCAAGCGCCAGGTTGGTACCAGCAGCAAGAGAGGCCCCAAACCACAAGGAGGATTTGATGGGCCCAGCCAGCCCTGCAGTTTCCCAGGAGAATGAAGCAGTGTCTGGAGATTGCGGGGTCACTTCCTTCCCCCATTCTGTAACTGAGCTGCAAGACCAAGTGGTGATTGAGTACTGGCTTCCTGAAGAATAAAGAAATGGTGCCCACCATTCATGACATTTAATAATAAATCTATTATAGGTAGCTTATCTTATATGTCAGTGATAATGCTTCAAGTACTGCCAGCCATTATAGACAGAGCAGCTACAAAAAACGTCACAGTTTGGAAATCAGTCAGGTGACATTGGTGATTGAAATCTTAAAACTATTTAACTGTCTGGAGGCTAGGGCTGTCAGAACATTGAAATTCTATCTACCAACGCATTGACAGCCTTACTATTGTGAACAATGTAGAACTATTTGAATTTGAGAGTCTTGCTGAATGACCAGTTGGAATTCAAATTGCTATTGATAGAAAATAGTATGACATCCAAGTGGTCTGCAACCCTTATAGGAAAGTATGGTTATATTTATTAACCAGTGATATAAAATATTTAATTAACTAGCAAAAGCCAGCAGTTCTGTTAGGGTACAGCAGTCATGTTAATTTCTACATTTGTTATTTCTAACCATTCAGTCTCGCTTTCAATGAAAACAGTTGAATTTGTTGCAATTGGGCAGTCACTTGACACAAGATCGGTATCTTTGTTACTTCATTTAATGTTTTGTTTTATGCTTGGCATAGAACATTGCAATTTAAACTGCACTTTTCATGTTGCATTTCAACTTTTCAAATTCTAATATATAATCCATGCTATTTTTGTTAGCAAAGTGTTAATTTATTCCATGTGCAGATGGTTAATATTCAAAATGTGTGAATGTTAGATATCTTAGTAAATATCTGAATGTGATTAAGATTTGACATTAGCTTACTTCCTATTAGTACGATGTGTAAAATTATAGTCTATACAGTGCTTGACAACAAATTCATTTTAAAATGTCATATGATCTGTTGAAAGAAATTGACATAATATCTCAAGAGCTGAAGTACCTGATCAACAACTCGTCAAGAAGGCTTGATAATATTGTCCATTTCTACACTTAGTTATGTTTCAACCATCTGCTGAACCAGGCTATTGCACCTACTAAGCTTAAGCAAATTGGTTATAAAGAAGACTTCTGCATCAGTAGCTTAGACATTTTACACAGCACTTATCTACCAAGTGATAGAATGTTAAAATTCTGGTTGGTACACAATGAGCAAAATATGCTCTTAGACACAGTCGAAAACTATAAACATCACTGACCTTGATGAAGGTGACCACCTTTGCTCCTGAGTTCATCTTTTATATCTTTGAAGAGATTTATTCAACTGCCAGTTGAGACTGGAACATCATCACATATATTCCTGTAAGTTAAGGCAAATATTTATGTTTGTGCTAGGAATGGAAATGGTTTTGTCATTGATTATTCAGCATTACTTCACATATGTGAATGAAAAACTGGATCTTTATCTTGTGGAATTGCCTCTTAATACTTTTACTAATTTGAGCTGTTGCACAGAATTCACCCAGTTGTATCTACTGACAAGCTAAGTAGATAAATATTAGAGGCAGAAAAATAGAAATTTCTCTCACTTCATTTTGTAGAACACAGTACTTTCAGTGTAGCCAGATAATTTGCAATATACTGAACTACTGAATCAGTTCAAGATTAATTGTTTGTTATAAATATTTAAATCAATACTAAATCAATACTAATTCATGAGGTCATATGAGTTGAAGACATGCAGACATTTCTTTGTATCCTCTTAACCCTTACAGATGGTCAAATGGGGTGTTCATTAGATTGCATTGATCATGAGATGCCTCATTTTATGTACTGTGCAAGACAATGTCTCCTGTCTCCTAGTTCTGAAAAAGCATTACTGGACCTGAAACTTTAATTCTTTTATCCACAGATGATGCCAGACCTGCTGAGTTTCTCCTGCAATTTCTCTGTTTTTGTCTCCAATATCCTTGCATATCATCCATTCTGCCATCTCCATAAATTGCAATTTGATTAAAGTGTAGATACCAAATCCTGTTTCACTGTAGATCTGGTTATGATCATTGATGAGACAAATAACTTCTTTAAAAAGTCATTACCTGAAAGTTTAACACAACAAGATTTTCCACTTACAGAATATTACTGTAATAAACATAGTAAAAACTTTCCTCATTCCTGAAGAAGGGCTCATGCCCGAAACGTCGATTCTCTTCCTTGGATGCTGCCTGTCCTGCTGCGTTTTTCCAGCAACACATTTTCAGCTCTGATCTCCAGCATCTGCAGTCCTCACTTTCTCCTAAAAACAGGTAGTCCCCAGGTTACAAACTGGTTCCATTCTGGAATCCATTCACAAGTCAATTTATATGCAGTTTGGAACACAATGAAGGGCAGTGTAGAGCAGCTGTTTGTAAGTACAGAAAACACACATATATCAGGTCTTTAGAATTACACCCCGTTTGGGATCACGCTCATAAATACAAGCATTCATAAGTCAGGTGCTCATAAATCGAGGATCACCTACACTGACTAAATATGTTGGTAGCCAATTTATACATTAAATTACAGAACTGAACTTCCCCTTTTTGCTGATAATACAATCAAGAAAATTCCACTTTGAAAGTATACATTGCATTATCCTTTAAGTAGACATTCAATATTCTTTGAACCTGTTCAAAGTGATTCTCATCTCCTGAGGGTTTAGTTATGTTCTTTTCCTCTCCCAACCTAATAGTTATTAACCCCGTTTGTTGTGAGTTTTTTTTCTGTTGATGGTTCTCATGTAAGCTAGGCAAATCATTCAGCCGTAATTTAGTTTCTTTCAAATTGTTTTTTGTTTCAGTCCAAGTATGAGCTTTCATTTATTTTCCAATATGGTGAACCTAATTGAAACTTTTGACCTCTAATTGTTTGCTGTAGATCCTAGCAGACTCTTATATGTGAGTTTACAGGGGTATCTTAGAAATCCTTCTGCTTTCAAAGCCCATCTCTTTGGCATTGTAAGTCACATAGGCCTTGTATCCAGGTAGAAATAGTGGCTACTTATCTTTGAGACTCATCTCTTTTATTTTGGAAGTAAATGGATAGTTTACAAGAACAATTTTGTAGAAACCTGGGATTTTGAAGACTGGTGGTCAAACCATTGCAAATACAGATTCTGCTGCCATTATCTTCCAAGTGCGAAACCTTATGGCTTCTTTGCAGTGAACAACCTCGGCCTCCTTTAGTCTTTAATATTATGTCACCCAAGCCTGTTGGCAGGCAAATTTTGGAACAGGTCATGTGATATTTATCTTATACCAAGAACACCATCTCAAAACATAAATACAATTATGAGATTTATGAGTTTATCTGACTTATCTGACATACATGTATTGTGTGGCATTAAAATTTTGTTCTTAAGTCTTCCTTAATTGACTAGCTCTGCAATTTTCTCCTGCTTTATATCTAATCTCACATCCTTTGTCTTTTGAAATTCACCATGGTATATCTTACACTTTCTTCTGGACCCAAAACAGGTAGATTCTTCTATCACTGCAGTCTTCCTCTGGGAAGCTCTTTCCAAGCTGTTTCTTTTTCCATTCACTATTAAAACCTGCAAATCTTGTGACTATTCATTCACAGGTATTCTCTACTGCTCATCCCTTTCTTTTAGCCTTTACCTTCTTTGGGATGTTTTCTACATCGAAAGTTCCCATTTCTGCTCTTCAAGTAGTTCAGCAGTTTCACCTCACTGAAAGTAATGACAGCTTTGATCTTTGCTGCAGCTATTTCACAAAGAATCTCAACAATTATCATGCTGTTTCCATAGTTGTGAAAGTTATTATGGAATTAAGATTTCAAGCAACAGTGACTTTTGAAACCACAATGTCAGCTGAAAAAGGCATTCTACAGTTCATACCTCTGTAAAGCATATTATTGATGTGATATTTATGCAGAAAAAATACTTTTATAATTTGCCCAGTGGCAAGAGGATGCCAAATAGAGCAAAGCATTTTATTGCCACATGATAGGCATTTCATGTGTCCAAAGTCCAGAACATCATATAATGTTACTTTAGACTTTGTGAGTGAGTGCAAATCCATAAAAGTACACCAGCAGGAAGTACACCATTTTTCAGTAACCATGTTCAATCAACAATGCATGGGTTATTTGACAATTCTAAAAGGATGGAAATATAATTTTTAGAAGTCAAAGGCTGCTCTTTTCAGACTTGGATTGTGACCCTAATTAGAAGCAAATTCTATCTTTGACACCTCCCCCCCCCCGCAACACACATACACACACTTCCATTGGCATGTGTGAAATTGCCCAGGTGCATTCTGTACACAAAGAGTGGGGCAACTTCAATGTGGTCACTTACTGTCATATCAGTCTACACTTGATCATCAATATAGTGATGGGAAGTATCAGCAACAGTGCTATCAAGCAGCACTTGATCATTGATGCCTTGATGGATTCCACTATGTTCACATACCGCCAACCTCCCTTTAGCTTTGGTTTAAACATAGACAAAGAGCTGAATTCCAAAAGTGAGTTGAGAGTGACCACCCTTGAAATCAAGGCCATATTTGGCCAAGTGTGGCTTCAGGGAACCCGAGCAAAATTGGATTCAGTGAAAATCGAAGGCGATTGTTGTTATTAGAAGTCAGTCATCAAAGTTCCAGAACATCTTTGCAAGTGTTCTTCAGGGTGGTGTCCTAGGCAGAACCATCTTCAGCTGCTGTTTCAATACCTTGCCAGAAGTGGGATGTTTGTTGATTGTGACACAATTTCAAAATTCACAACAATTCAGATACTGTAGTAGCCCATGTCCAAATACAGCAAAACCTGGACAATGCCAAGACTTATCTAGGAAGTGATAAGTAGAATTCATGTCACATGCTGTAAATGCTGTTACTATTGCTAATTCCCCAACAGTCAACATTTTCGGGGTTACTTTTGACCAGAAACCGAACCTGACTGGCCATATGGATACAACGGATAGAATAACAAGTCATAAGAGTCATTCCTGATGAAGGGCTTTTGCCCGAAACATCGATTTCGCTGCTTGTTGGATGCTGCCTGAACTGCTGTGCTCTTCCAGCACCACTAATCCAGTATTTGGTTTTCAGCATCTGTAGTCATTGTTTTTAACAAGTCATAAGAACCAGGAGTAGGCCATCTGGCCCTTCAGGCCGATTCCATCATTCAATAAGATCTTGGGTGATCTTTTTGTGGCTTCAGGTCCACATACCCACCCTCTCATCATAATCCTTAATTCCTTTAGTGTTCAAAAAAGTATTGCTCTTAACTTTAAAAACATTCAATGAGATAGCCTTAACTACTTCACTGGGCAGAGAATTCTACAGGTTCACAAACCTTGGAGTGAAGAAGTTCATCATTATTTCAGTCCTAAATATGCTCCCCCTAATTTTGAGACTATGCCCTCTTGTTCTGGTTTCACCCACCAGTGGAAACATCTTCCCTGTTTCTATCTTATCGATTCCATTCATAATTTTATATGCTTCTAAAAGATCACCTCTCATTCTTCTAAATTCCAATGAATATAATCCTAGTCTACTTTGCTGTCATAAGTCAGTTCTGTCAGCTCTGGAATCACCCTAGTGAATCTTCTGTGCATCCCCTCCAGTGCTAGTACATACTTTCTCAAGGATGCAGTGCAGTCCCCCAGGTGTGGTCTCACCAGCATCGTATACAATTGTAACATAACCTCCCTCCTTTTAAACTCAACTCCTTGAGTAATGAAGGACAAACTTCCATTTGCCTTTTTAATTACCTGTTGCACCTGCAAACCAAACTTCTGCAATTCATGCACGGGTCCCTCTGCACAGCAGTATGCTGCATTTTTTTAAAACCATTCAAGTAATAGTCCTTTTTACTATCATTCCAACCAAAATGGATGACTTCACATTTATAAATTTTGAACTACATCTGCCAGGCCTTAAACCATATCTTTCTGCAAACTTTCAGAGTCCTCTCTGCAAACTTTGACACACTAAACATCCCCAACCCTAAATCATATGTGCAAATTGTAAACAATCGTGGTCTCAACCCTGAGGCACTGATGGCCATTTATCCCTACCCTCTGCTTCCTGTTAGTTAACTAATCCTCTATCCATACGTTAATAAACTGCCTGTAATGCATTGCATCTTTATCTTACGTAGCAGTCTTTCGTGCTGCACCTTGTCAAATGCCTTTTGGAAATGTAGGTACACCACATCTACTGGGTCCCCATTGTCCACAGCGCTCATAATGACTTCACAGAGTTCCAATAAATTAGTTAAACATGACTTGCCTTTCATGAACCCATGCTGCATCTGCTTAATGGGACAATTTCTATTTAGATGTTTTGCTAATTCTTCCTTGATTATAGGTCAAGCATTTTCCCCACTACAGAAGTTAAGCTAACCGGTCTATTTTTCCCCATCTTTTGTCGACCTCCTTTTTTAAATAGTGGCATCACATTTGCTGTTTTCTCGTCTGCTGAAACTGGCCCAGATTCCAGAAAATTTTGGAAAATAACACGTGCATTTGCTTTTTCTCCAGCCATTTTTTTTTAGTATGCTAGGATGCATTCCATCAGGACAGAAGACCTCTCTACCTTTAGCTCCATTAGCATTCCCAACACAATCCCTCTTATGTTAATGATACTTTCCAGGTCCTCACCTACCTTAGTCTCCTTGTCAATTACTAGCATGTTATTCATGTCCTCCACTGTGAAGCCTTACATAAAATGCCTGTTCAATGCCTCGGCTATTTCTTCATTTCCAATTATTAAATTACTCTTCTCATTCTCTAAAGAGCCAATATTTACCTTAACCACTCTTTTACATTTTGTACATTTGTAGGAACATTTATTATCTGTCTTCATATTCTGAGCTAGTTTACTCTCAGATTATCTAACTTTAAAGCTTTTTTTGAGGCTTTCAGTTGACCTTTGAAGTTTCCCAATTTAGTTTGCCACTGGTCTTTGCCACTTTGTATGCTTAGTTTTCAATTTTATAGCTTCCCTTATTTCTTTAGTCATCCAGGGCTGATTACCACTTTTCTACAGTCCTTCCTTTCCATTGGAATATACTTTTGCTGGGCACTTTGAATAATTGCTTTGAAAGTCCTCCACTGTTCCTCAATTGTCCCACCATAAAGTCTTTGATTCGAGTCTACTTTAGTCAACTCTTCCCTCATCCTATTGTAGCTTCCTTTGTTTAAGCCTAGGAGCTTGGTATTGGATTTTATCTTCTCACTTTCCATCTGTATTCGAAAATCAACCATACTTTCAAGAGAATTCCTAACTATGAGAACATTAATTATTCCTGTCTCATTAAGCACAACCAGATCTAGGATAACTTGCTCCTTTGTTGGTTCCATTACATACTGTTCAAGAAAACTATCGCTGATACATTCAAGGAAATCCTCCTCAAGACTGCCTTGACCGACCTGGTTCGACCAATTGACGTAGATTAAAATCCCCCATGATAATTGCTGTAACATTTTTACAGGCATTCTTTTTTTTTGTTTGTTTATTCCCCATCCTAATGTGATATTATTATTTGGTGGGCTATGGGGACAAGCCAGGGAACAATAGACCAGTGAGCCTGACGTCGGTAGTGGGCAAATTGTTGGAGGGAATCCTGAGGGACAGGATGTACATGTATTTGGAAAAGCAAGGACTGATTAGGGATAGCCAACATGACTTTGTGTGTAGGAAATTGTGTCTCACAAACTTGATTGAGTTTTTTGAAGAAGTAACAAAGAGGATTGATGAGGGCAGAGTGGTAGATGTGATCAATATAGACTTCAGTAAGGCGTTTGACAAGGTTCCCCATGGGAGACTAATTAGCAAGGTTACATCTCACAGAATACACAGAGAACTAGCCATTTGGATACAGAATTGGCTCAAAGGTAGAAGACAGAGGGTGGTAGTGTGGGGTTGTTTTTCAGGCGGGAGGCCTGTGACCAGTGGAGTGCCACAAGGATCAGTGCTGGGTCCACTACTTTTTGTCACTTTTAAAAATGATTTGAATGTGAACATAAGAGGTACAGTTAGTAAGTTTGCAGATGACGCCAAAATTGGAGGTGTAGTGGACAACGAAGAAGGTTATCTCAGATTACAAAGGATCTGGATCAGATGGGCCATGAGCTTAGAAGTGGCAGATGGAATTTAATTCAGATAGGTGTGAGGTGCTGCATTTTGAGAAAGCAAATCAGAGCAGGACTTATACACTTAATGGTAAGGTCCTAGGGAGTGTTGCTGAACAAAGAAACCTTGGAGTGCAGGTTCATAGATCCTTGAAAGTGGAGTTGCAGGTAGATAGGATAGTGAAGAAGGCATTTAGTATGCTTTCCTTTATCAGTCAGAGTATTGAGTACAGGAGTTGGGAGGTCATGTGGTGGCTGTACAGGACATTGGTTAGGCCACTGTTGGAATACTGCTTGCAAATCTGGTCTCCTTCCTATCGGAAAGATGTTGTGAAACCTGAAAGGGTTCAGAAAAGATTTACAAGGATGTTGCCTGGGTTGGAGGATTTGAGCTATAGGGAGAGGCTGAATAGGCTGTGGCTGTTTTCCCTGGAGTGTCCGAGGCTGAGGGGTGACTTTATAGAGGTTTACAAAATCATGAGGGGCATTGATAGGATAAATAGACAAAGTCTTTTTCCCTGGGGTGCGGGAGTCCAGAACTAGATGGCATTGGTTTAGGGTGAGAGCAGAAAAATACAAAAGAGATCTAAGGGGCAACCTTTTCATGCAGAGGGTGGTACATGTATGGAATGAGCTGCCAGAGGAAGTGGTGGAGGCTTGTACAATTGCAACATTTAAAAGGCATTTGGATGGGTATATGAATAGGAAGGGTTTGGAGGGATATGGGCCGGGTGCTAGCAGGTGAGACTAGATAGGGTTGGGATATCTTGTTGGCATGGACGGGTTGGACCGGAGGGTCTGTTTCCATGCTGTACGTCTCTATGACTACACCTATCAGTGACCTTCTTAGAATTTCTTATTTCCGCCCAAATGGATTCAACCTTATTCTTCATAGAACCTATATAATCTCTCACCACTGCCTTCAGTCCTCCTTAAATATCAAGGGCTAAACCACTTCATTTACCTTCCTGTCTGTTCTTCCCTATAGTCTGATACCCCTGGACATTTAATTCTCAGTCCTGACCACCCTGCAACCATGTCTCTGTAATGTCCAATAGATCATACTCAATGATTTGTTCCGTTAACTCATCTCCCTTGTTTCGAATGCTACAAGCATTCAGGTAAAGTGCCTTTATGCTAGCTTTTATACCTTTTTTGAATTCTGACATCTCCATTACATTAATAAAATCTCCTGAGTTTTCCTTCTTTTTAACTTCTTTCATAGTCTTCGATGTAGTCAAACCCTCCTCCACACATGTTGATGTGCTACTTTCTTTTCTGTTTAGCATCATACTTCCTGTCATTTTCCCCTTCTCTCCTCCCCCCATTCATCAGTTTAAATTCCTAGTGACCACCTTATTTACTCTTTTTGCTAGAACACTAACCCCAGATCGGTTCAGGTGGAGACCGTCCCAACGATACAGGTCCCTCCTGTTTCAAAACCGATGTCAATGCCCCATGAAATGGAACCCCTCTTACCCACACCAGTCCTTTAGCCACGTGTTTACTTCCCTAATTTTCTTATCCCTAAGCCAATTTGTATGTGGCTTGTGTAGTAATCTGGAGATTATAACCTTCAAGGACTTGTGCTTGATAATCCCCAAACAGGTCCTCCTTTCCAGCCTTGTTTGTCCCAATGTGGACCACAACAATTGGATCCTCATCTTCCCACTCCAATATCCTTTCAAAGCAGTCAGAGATGTCTCTCACCCTGGCACCAGGCAGGCAACACACCATGCAGGACTCTCAATCCTGTTTACAAAGGACACTGTCCCCCTAGTTAGAGTTGCCTACAACTACCACTTGTCTTTTTGCTCCCCCCTCTTGAATCGTCTCTTGTACAGTTCAGTGGTCAGCTGGCTCATCCTCGCTACAGCTCTTTTCCTCATCCTCACAGGAAGCTAGTAACTCATACCTGTTAGAAAAGATCGAGAGCTGAGGCCCCTCCATTCCTGAATTCAGGATCCCTCTACCTGCCTTACTTGCAATCACACACTACTGTTCCTGATCACTGACTGAATTTGAAGTACTTAATCTACCAGGTATAACCTTCCAAAACAAAGCATCCAGGTATTTCTCCTCCTCCCGCATGTGCCACAATGTTTGCAGCTCAGATTCCAGCTCATCAACTTTGAACTGAAGTTCTTTGAGCAACCAACACTTGTTGCAGATTGGTCACTGCAGCTTGCAATGGGAACTGCCAGCTCCCATACCATACAGCTACAGCACATCACCTGCTTACTCATCTCTATTTAGTTAATTACTTTATTAATTTATATAAATGTATTAATGAGTTAATTAATTTATTACTACTTCTTTGCTGTGTTCTTTTTCAAATTTAGTGCGGATTTTCTACCGGCCAATCAAGTCATGACTTCCCTGTAACATAACTCCAGATTTTTTTTTGCAGCTACAATGTGCCCCAAGCTCAGTTAGTTTTATACTCACTCTGTGGTGCTGCCCCACCCTATTACTGCTCCCTGCAGTCTAGAAATATTGTAGTGAGTAACTCATAACTCCCTAAAGCGTGACAACCATCTACAAGGCACAAGTCAGGCGTGTGATGGAATATTGCCCACTTGCCTGGATGAATGCAGCTTCAATCAGCTTGCCATCATCCAGAATAAAGCAGGCCACTTGCACTGCATCCACAAATATCTACTCCAACTACCACCAAGACTCAGTTGCAGCAGTGTACACCATTTACAAGATGCACTGCAAATATTCACTGAAGATTCTTAGAGAGCATCCTCCAAACTTAAGTTTTTTTCCAAAACACTTACCATCCTGACTTCAAAATATATCATGACTCCTTCAACATTTTTACATCAAAATCCTGGAATTCCCTCACTAACACATTGCAGATCTACCTACAGCATATGGGCTGCAGTTGTTCAGGAGGCAGCTCACCACCACTTTCCAAAGGGCAACTAGGAGTGGGCAATGAATGCTTGCTAAGTGATGCTCACTTTGCATGGGTGAACTTAAAAAAAATTATCACTTCTTCATAATGGACTGAAAAAAGCCAAAGTCTCTGCCAACAACTGCATGATAACCAAGCACATCTTAGATTCTAATTTATCAATTTCATTCAGAAAGCTCCAAAAGGGTAATGCTTTCTAACTTATCCAAAAATGTTGTACTGTAGACTGTATAATGTTGATTTAGGATAAAATGATCTAGTAACAAAATTATGAGTGGCATAAGAACAAGATGAGTACAATAAGGTGGTAACATGCAGCAAGGTTGTTTACAGGTAGGGAGATTTATGTACATCAGAATTATGTACTTCAGGTTTGTGTTGAACATACTCTGCCACTGGTTAACTTTCTTTCTCTTACTAAAATTTAAACATGTTGCTTCCCCCACCCCATACCCCTCATTACAATTTTTTTTGTGCAGACTTTGATCACATTTTCAAGACCTGGCCTTCAAGGAAGTGCGAGAAAGAAAGTTAGATGTAGTAGAGATAGGATATTGCGATGGAACTGTCACATCTTGTCAAGAAACTGGACCTGACATGACAACATCTGGGAGAAAGTCAGGGTGACTGAAGTATCGAGATAGCTCAAGAGAGGTAGCAGGGATGTCATGGGTACATCAAACAAAGTCCAGAAACTCACATCTCAAGAGGGACATTGCAATGAACCATACCAGGAAAGCAAAAGTAAGGAAGACCAAGGAGGGAATAGATGATTAGAGAGGGTCTGAAGAAGAATGTCCTCCAGAGAGACGCTGCCAGAACTGCGGGTTGAAGACTGCCATCATTCCACCCAGTTGAAAAAGAAAGTTATACTTTTTTCCTTGAGTCTCATGGTATCTCTCATAAACCATCCATAGATTTTTGTTGATATAACTTTTGCCTTTGAGTTCGAAACTGGTTCTGTAACATTAACTTACTTTTGAATGCCTTCCACTGATTGTCTGTCATTTTAACTTTTAAGAGATTTGGCCAGTTTACTGTACACAATCTCTGAGTCAATGCATTGATGTCAGCATTATTTAATTTCAAGATCTTTGCAGCTGATTTGTGTTTCTTCATCCTGAACACTAAATTAAACTCAATCTTATTATCCTTGCTATTAGCTAAATGCTCATGCACCATTAAGTTGTTAACTAAATCTGATGTGCCAATAAATATAATATTAATATAGTTCCTTGTTGATTTTAGGATATAATTCTTCAGAAAAGAGGGTCATACCCGCTCAAGAAATGTACTCTTTTCTGGCATGCTAGTCTGCATTTCTAAATCTGTAAGCAAGTTAAAACCCCCATTAAATGGCCCTGACTTAACTACATGATAGTTTAACCTTTATATAATTCAACACTTCACAGCTGCTATCAAGGACCTATACACAAATCCAAATACAGTCAAAAGATAATTATAGAATTGTTGCAGCAGAGAATCAGACTTGTACATCTTATGTGTCATGCCAGTTCTCTGCAAAAACAATTCAGGTGGTCCTGACCCTCTGTTTTTTTCCCTTGTGTTCCTGCAATTCAATCCACAAGGTCTCCATTACTTAGCTTTGTCTCATCAAATTGTCTTATACTTAATAATTGAAATGATTTTATCCTTAATCACCAAGTTTACTCTTCCCCTCTCCATTTTCCCCATCTTTCTGGATTAACCCAGTTGAATTTGATATATTTAGTGCTGAATACTGACCATCCAAGTTGAATTTATGCCAGTAATTCACATTCATTCCTTACATCCAAGGGTTGTATAAAGAATCCTCACTTGGGCTTTGCACTCTTATTGGTTCTTCACAGTTCAAATGTTTCCAATATCTCTTTTGAATCACTTTACATTATTTTTAAGTTTTCCCTATGCCTAAGCAGAATTTCTGATTGTTACTCTCCTCTCTTTTTGATTGTTTTTGCAGTATTATTTCTGTTTTTTGTTGCTGAAGCCGTTTCCCCACCAGTGATACTTTTGAAATTCTTATGACCACCTATTTGTTTTGTTGTGATCTTGGCTCCAGATCTGGTCAAATGGAGCCAATCCTAATTGTGAAATTCCTTCCTGTCCCAATTACTGATGCCTGTGTTTCATGAAGTGGAACAAGTCTTCCCAATATTATTGTTTTAGCAAGGGTCCACCTCCCTGTTTTGCTCATTCCTCTTCCAGTGTATATGTGGCATATGTAATGGTACATTAATTATAATCTTTAAGGTCCCATTGTTTAATTTAGCCTTATACTCTTGTATTTATCTCATGTTCTTGGTTCTGAAATAGACCACAATAACTTGATCCTCTCCCTCTCTCTGAAATCCTTTCAAACTGTCACTTCATTGGCATCATGTAGGCAACATATCATATGGGACTCATGATTCTGCTTTCCATGGATTCTAATTATTACATCCTCTACAACTAACAAATTACACATCCCTTTTGCTTTCTCCTCATTAATCCTTTGAATGGCTTGTGTGGTTTTTATTCAGGCTGCCCTGCTGTCCTTTTTAGTCAATACAAAAATCACAAATGCATTATAATATTGAATGGGATCAACTTCTGAAGATTCTCCTTCTTGATCTCATTTCAATACCCTCACTCTAAGTAAAATTTGTCACATTATTTCTGTTTTGAATCTGCACCCACCTACAGGGGGTAACTGAAGTTTGGAGCAAACTATCCAAATACTGCTCTCCTGCCTTTATTATGTCAGAATATTTCCAGCTCACAATCGAGATCAATAACTTAGAACCACAGAGATTCAAAATGGGGATATTTAGTGATGTGTTAGCTTAGAATGGTTTCACTGTCCTCAAACTCCCACTTACCACAGTTCAGACACATTGCCTGCTCTGATATCTTTATTTGGGTTATTTGTATTTTTATAATCTGCATTTGTTGTTCAAAGTTTTCTTCTTTCTCCCTACCGACTTGTATTAAGCACTGAAGAAAAACTAAATACTTACTGCCTCAAACTGGCACAAACCCTACAAACATTAGACACAAAAAATGCATCTCTTTCCATTTCTGCATCAAATTCAATATCAGTAATGCAACGCACCCACCTCTATTTATATTCCCCCCCTCCAACCCCAATCATGTCTGAAAATTCTATACCTTGGAATGTTGAGCAGCCAGTCCTACTCTTTCTTCAACCATGTCTCAGTGACTGCAAAAATATCATATTGTCACTTTTTGATCAATGGTTTAAGTTCATTTGCTTTACCAATCTAGCTTCTTGGATCAAAATCAGATACTATTTAGCTTTACGGTATTCCCATGCTTGTTTCTTTTCTGCCTGCTAGACTGTCCTAATATCCCTTCTATCTATTCTGTGCCCCATCTCCCTGTCAAATTAGCTTAAAACCTCCACAACAGCAGGAAGTGCATCCTCCCAGCAAGTTTATTGGACCCATTCCTGTTCAAGTGCAATCCTTCCAGCTTTAACAGGTCTCACCTGCCCAGAGACTGTTCTATTGATCCAAAATATCTAAAGCCTTCCCTCTTACACCATTCTTTTCATCACACATTCATTAAACCTATCTTCCCATTCTCATTCTCAACAGCACGTGGCATTGGAAATAATCCAGAGATAACAACATTAGTAGTATTCCTCTTTAATCTGATACCTAAATCTCTAAATTCCTGTTGCAGGATCTAATTTCTTTCCCATGGCATTGTACAACAACTGCTGGCCGTTCACCCTCTCCTGTCAGGATGCCCTGCAGCTGCTTTGAGATATCCTTAACCCTGGTACCAGAGAGACAACATACAATTCAAGAGTCTCATTTGTGGTCACAGAACCGCTTGTGAGTTCCCTTTACAGTTGAGTCCCCCATCACTAAAGCTCTCCCTGTGGTATTCCTCCCAACTGTGCAGCAGACCCAGTCATGGTGCCATGAGCTTGGTTGTTGCTGCTTTCCCCTGAAAGGCTACCCCCCACCACCACCACCACCACCAACAATATCCTGTATATCTGTTTGAGAGTGGATGGCCACTGGAAACTGTCTACCCATGCCCATTGGTCTTCCTGGTGGTCACACAAAGCTTTTCTGTATAGCCCTTACTTGTGGTGTTACCAGTTCACTAAATGTGCTATTCAAGTTGGGAGGGTGCTCTGCAGTTTGAGAGAGGGCTTAATAAGCAAGAATATATTACAGGAATTACAGGGCAACTATTTGGATAATGATACCCAGAACATACAAATATGGAAACAAAAAGCAGAAAATAGGTTCAAGAGGGGAAATAATGGTAAAAAGGCACAAGTAATGGCTTTAAACTTGAATGCGCATAGAATTTGGAACAAAATAAACGCCTGAACCACACAAATGCAGGAAAATGGCTATGATCTTATAACCAATACAGAGACATGGTTATAAGGAGATCAAAGCTGGGAACTAAGTACTCATGGGTATGTTACTTTCTGAAAAAGATAGCATATTTGCTACCGAATGGTACAAGCATGATAGCAAAACATTATCTTGAATTGATAAATATAGAATCCATATGGGTGGAGCTCAGTAATATAAAGAAAAGAACATAGGTAAGAGTAGTCTATATGCCCCTGAGCAGTAGATATACAATGCGACGGGGAATAAATCAGGAGATAATGAGGCATATAGCAAAGGCTGTACATTAATCATGGGTGGCTTTAATATTCATGTAAATTTGGATAGTCAGTTTGGCAGAGGAAGCCATAAGGAAGAATTCAAAGAGCATATTGAAGATAGTTTCCTAGAACAATATGTTGTTGGTCCAGTCAGGTGTGAGATTATTTTGCCTCTGGTGATGTTTAAAGAGGCAGATTCAATAAATGGTATTATAGTAAAAGAGGCCTTCAGAAACAATGACCATAACATGGTAGAATTTAACATTCAGCTTGAAAGAAAGGAACCAGGGTTGAAAACAACTATGTAGATTTAAATAAGGAATAATTACAAGGAATGAGACTAAAGCTATCTGTATTGGATTTTACAAAATTAAAAATCACACAACACAAGTTTATAGTCCAACAGATTTAATTGGAAGCACTAGCTTTCTGAGCACTGCTCCTTCATCAGGTAACCACCTGATGAAGGAGCAGCGTTCCAAAAGCTAGTGCTTCCAATCAAATCTTTTGGACTATAACCTGGTGTTGTGTGATTTTTAACTTTGTACACCCCAGTCCAACACCAGCATCTCCAAATCACGTAATGGACTGGAGAAGGAGTTTAGCAGCAAAGATAGTTGATGAACATTTCAGAAAATAGTTCATGGCTGAAAGCAAATACATATTCCAATGAGTAAGAAGGATTCTAGGAAGGGGATAAGCTAACCATGGTTAACCAAGGAAGTTAAGAATAGCAACAGATTGCAAAATAAAATGTGACAATGATTGATGGTAAGGCAGAGGATGATCAAAAATGACCACAAAAGTAATGAGGGATAAAAAAAAATTTTAAGGGTAAACTTGCAAGTAATATTAAGACAGATAGAAGAGCTTCTTTAAATATATAAAAAGGAAGAGAGCAGTCAAAGTTAATATAGGCTCCTTAGAGAATGAGACCTGGGAAATGATAAAGGGGAACCAGGAAATGGCAAAGTAAGTATTTTGCATCAGATTTCACAATAGAAAACACTAAAAGCATCCCAAAATGATTAAAAATTCAAAAGGAGAGGACAGAGTGGGAATAAATACAATAGCCATTACTGGAGGAAAGGTACTAGGGAAGCTAATGGGCCTAAAGACTAATATGTTCCCTGGACCTGAGCAAATGTATCCTCTGATGTTAAAGGAAGTAGCTACAATGAATGCGATAGTAACAATCTTCCAAGTAGGTTCTGGTGAAGTCCCAAAGGTTTTGAAAACTGTCAGTGTAACTCCTTTATTTAAAGAAAGAAGGACACAAAAAAGGTAACTATCAGCCAGTTAACATAACATCCATTATCGGCTAAATGTTCTAGTCTATTATAATAGATAGATTGGGAAAGGAGAGGTATAACAAGATCTGGGTGTTCTTGTCCACCAGTAACTGAAAGTAAGCATTCAGTGCAACGGGTGGTGAAGAAGGCAAGTGGTATATTGGCCTTCATAGCAAGAGGATTCAAGGAGAGGAGCATGGATGTCCTGCTGCAACTGTACAATGCCTTCGTGAGACTGCATCTGGAATATTGTGTGCAATTTTGAACTCCTTATCAAGGGACAGATATTCTGGCTATTTAGGGGTGCAATGAAGATTTACCAGACTCATTTCTGGGAATGACAGATCTGATGTACGCAGAGAGACTGGACTAGGTAGGTCCAAATTTATTAGAGTTTAGAAGAACGAGGTTGGGTGGTCTGGGAGTAGTAATCTCATAGATACGTACAAAGTTCCAGCAGGATTAGACAGTGTAGATGCAGGAAGGATGTTGTCAATAACTGAGGAGTTTTCATCCAGGGTTTACAATCTAAACATTAGGGTTAGGCTTTTAAGGACAAAGATAAAGAGGGATTTTTTTCACCCAGAGAGTGATGAGCTTGTGAAATTCTCTCCCACGGTAAACTGTTAAGGCCAAATCATTGCAGATTTTCAAAAAAGATGTAGCTATAGTTTTTAAGACAAAGTGTTCAAAACTTTCAAAGGGTATGGGGAGAAAGTAGGAGCAGGGTACCAAGTTGAATAGTCAGCCACAATCATATTGAATGGTGAGCAGGCTTGAAGTGCTGAATGGCCAACTGCTGCTCCTACATTCTATGTCTCTATGTTTCTATAAAAGATATAACAGCAGAAGAATATTTAATGCATAATAAGCTGGGTCAGCATGGCTTCATGAAGGGGAAATCATGCCTAACAAACTTCAGAGAATTCTTTGAGGAAGTAACAGCAGAATGGATAAAGGAAAGCAGTGAATGGTGTATGTTTGGATTTTCAGAAGGCATTTCATAAAGTGCTACACATTAGGCAACTTAATAAGAGCCCGTGGTGTTGGAGGTTGTATGTTAGCATGAATTGTTGTTAGCATGAATAATTGCCAAACTAATAAAAGACAGAAAGCTGGCAGAAAGGGGACATTTTTAGGAAGACACCATGTAACTAGTAGAGTGCCATAATTAGCTGGGCCACAATTAATTACAATATAAATTAATGATTTGGGTGAGTAGCATGAGTGTACTATAGCCAAGTTTGTGGCTGACACAAAAATAGGTGAGAAGGCAAGTGGTGAGGATGACAAGTATTGTCAGCAGAGGGCTGTGGCAAGTATACTGAGTGGTCAAAAAATTGGTAGATGGAATATGATGTGTGGAAATGTAAAATTATGCATTTTGGCGGGGAGAATAGAGAGGCTGATTATTATTTAAATCGAGAAAGACTGCAAAAATAACTTCATAATAGCGGCATTTGAGAGTCCACAACCACGAACCATAAATAAATCTTGCATCCAATTTCAGCAGGTAAGGCAAGTGGAATTTTGGTCTGTTTTTCAAAGGGAATTGAGTACAAAATTGGGGAGCTTTTGCTAAAACTTGTGAATCTGTGGAATTCTTTACCACAGAGGACTGCTGAAGTTGGGTCATTAACTATATTCAACACTGAGATTAATTTTTTAATCAGGAACGGAATCAAGAGTTATGGAAAAAAAGCAGGAAAATGAAGTTGAGGATTATCAGGTCAAGCATGATCAACCTTGAATGGCAGAGCAAACTCGACTGGCTGAATGACCTTCTTCTGCTCCTAGGTTGTATTGTATCTTTTCTCAACAGGTTGATTAAAAGGTTATTTAAAAGTCTCATATAAACGAATTAAATCAACAGAAGATCGTAGGTAAAATGAAGAGGGAAGTTTGATTAACACAGTTAGAATATGCAAATAGAATGACAGTTACCATACAAGGGAATCTAAGAGTCATTGACAGCTTATAGTAAGTTAAGTGATGTCTATTAAGGATACTGAGGGTGATGTAGCTATTTTGATCAGCATGTTCAGCTGTACTTCCAGGGCAAATGGGACTTGAACTCAAACCTTCTGGCCTAGAGGAAGGGACATCACTACTGCATCACAAGGCCAACATGATAATGTGAGTAATGCATGTTTAGAGGCACAAACAAGGCTATAATACTAAATGAATGCTTTGTGTTTATTAAGGTACATGATTCTGATAAAATATTTGCAGAAGTAGAAATTGTACAGGTCATGGATAGAATGAAAATTATGAAGCAGGATGTACTAAAAGGCTGACTATTCTTGGGCTGGATATGTTGCTTCACCTGAATGGCTTGTAGCTTGGGCATTTTAGGGAAAGAGGGGCTGGTGGATTAAAAAAGAATAACATTAACAAAAAAACTTCAGTCACTGGACTCAAAATCTAATTCTGTCCTTCTCTCCATAGATGTTGCCAGACATGAGTTTCTCAAGCACTTTCTGCTTTTGTTTGAGATTTCCAGCATCGGCAGGTCTTTGTTTTAATTTATGGGGATAAAATAAGAGCTTGTTATAATCTTCCAATCTTCCCTAGAATCTTGTTCTCTACACACATATTTTTGCACAATCTGGAAAACTGCTGAGTTGGAAGTATAGCATCCTTATTAAACACAGGATGTAAGTAGAATGTTAGAGCTTAGGGACAGAGCAGGTCTATTGCTAAATTAAAAGCTCTTAAAAAGACAAATTCATCGTAAAGAATATGGTGAAGGGCCATCACTGACAGGCAGTTACAAACTGAACATGACTGGAAGATAAATATTCCAGTTATAAAGTCTTTATGAAAGATATGAAAATTGAAAATAGAGGATTAGCAATATTGATAAGAGACACTGTTAAAGCATTAGGAAGGTGTGCTCTGAATATCAAGCTTATAGGTCCTGTTTTTGAAAATACCTGTTAGTTTTAGAAATTAATGTTCTGCTTGGAGAGAATGATATTTGGTTAGAAAAAACTGGTAAAAGCAATTGTGCAGTAAATGCAATGAAAACAAATTTGAAGTCTATTACACTTAACCATTTGAAGCAATGTTTATATCAGAAACTAACAGTTTTAAAAGTAAGATTATAAAGCAGCAGGTGGGATAACTTAGCTAAAGAACTAGGAAACGTGATATCAACAATTCCTGCAGTAAGGACAGTCTGGAGAAATGTTATTGTATTCGAGCTAAATTAGTTTAAAAGTACTCAATAAATCTTGAAATATTTGTAAAATCTATTTATTATTTCATCAAAAAAGAAGACATTTTAAATGATAGATACTCAAACTTTGTTTCAGAGTTCCTTCAACTTCTATGTTGTCATGACACTGGGTGACATTTAGGTTCTCTGATTTCAGTTTGTTCAATGTCTGGTGAGTGAGTTAATTGCAGCTAGCACCTAGTGTGCAGTTTGTAACACACTGATAGAAAATAGCCAATGAAAATGACTGTGTTAGGCCTGAATTGTAAACAAAGGAAAAAGTAACTTTATTTGCGCCCTGGAGTGTGTAGAGGGCTTCATTCCAGTGTAAATATCATAAGGACGAAGGAGCGAGAAGATTGCCTTGTTTGAACCTAGCAAAAAAATCCATAGTGGTCCTCTGAGTATGGTGCCAAAAGAAAACATCCAGCAGATTAGTTTGGAAAAACAGGGGACTGAGGCATTCACAGTCAAGAGGTAGTAATAGAAAATTTTACCTCCTGAGAATAACTAATGCTTTGGGTTCAAATCCCACCATATCAGCTGCTGATATCAATTAATCAATGAATCTGAAAATGAACCATCGACTGAAACTATTGTTGAATGTTGTAATACCCCATTGTGTTTACTAATGTGTTTTAAGGAAGAGAATCTGCCATCATAATCTGGTCTGATTTATATGTGTCTCTGGATTTACAACAATAATGGTTGACTTTCATTAGCCTCTGAAGTGAACTAGCAGGCCACTCAGTTCAAAGGTAATTAGAGATGGGCATTAAAGATGGTTTAGGGTGTAGGTTTGCTCGCTGAGCTGTAGGTTTTGATATCCAGCCGTTTCATTACCAGGCTAGGTAACATCATCCGTGGCGACCTCCAAGTGAAGCGAAGCTGTTGTCCCCTGCTTTCTATTTATATGTTTGTCCTGGGGTTTGTGGTGATGTCATTTCCTGTTCATTTTCTGACGGGTTGATAGATGGTATCTAGATCTATGTGTTTGCTTATGGCGTTGTGATTGGAGTGCCAGGCCTCTAGGAATTCTCTGGCATGTCTTTGCTTAGACTGTCCCAGGATCGATGTGTTGTCCCAGTCGAAATGGTGGTTTTTTTCTTTCATGTGTAGGGCTACGAGGGAGAGAGGGTCATGTCTTTTTGTGGCTAGCTGGTGTTCGGGTATCCTGGTGGCTAACTTTCTTCCTGTTTGTCCTGCATAGTGTTTGTGGCAGTCCTTGCATGCAATTTTGTAGATGACGTTGGTTTTGTTCATGGGTTGTGCTGGGTCTTTTAAGTTTGTTAGTTTTTTGTTTGAGAGTGTTGGTGGGTTTGTATGCTACTAGGATTCCAAGGGGTCTTAGTAGTCTGGCTGTCATTTCTGAATCTTCTTTGATGTATGGTAAGGTGGTTTAGGGTTTCTGGCTGTGTTAGGTCTGCTTGTCGTGGTTTGTTCTTGAGGAATCTGTGGACTGTATTTTTTGAGTATCTGTTCATCTCGAATACGTTGTATAGGTGGTTCTCCTCTGTTTTCCGAAGTTCATCTGTGCTGCAGTGTGAGGTGGCTTGTTGGGATAGTGTTCTGATACAGCTTCGTTTGTGTGTGTTGGGATGGTTGCTGGTGTAGTTAAGTATTTGGTCAGTGTTTGTCAGTTTTCTGTATACACAGGTTTGTAGTTCTCCATTGTCCATTCTTTCGACTGTGATGTCCAGGAATGCGAGTTTGTTGTCCGTTTCTTCCTCTTTGGTGAACTTTATGCCTGTGAGGGTGTTGTTGATGATGTTAAATGTCTCTTGTTTTGTTTTGTGATGACAAAGGTGTCATCTACGTAGCGGACCCAGATTTTTGGTTTGATGGTTGGTAGGGCTGTTTGTTCTAGTCTTTGCATTACCGCTTCTGCTAAAGATGGTCTTGTGAGCAACAGCACCAGGGTTGGGTCCCAAGAAAAGAATAGAAGAACATTGATCAATAAGGAAAATAATACATGGTGTAAAACTGGAAGGGTTTATAAAAAGACAAAGAACAGTGGTACAGCTTCTTGCATTTTGCAAAATGTATAAATAACTGCCAAAGGATATAAGGAAAATGGTAATAACTACAAAAAGAAATTATACAAAAAAAGCTTGCAAGAAAGGTTGATAATAACCCTAAAGGGTTTTACAAATATCTTAAGAGTGTTTAACAATATTTTGAGCTACTAAATAACTCATGCAGGTATTACTATAATTGGAAAACAGGAAATGATAGACATGCTAAATAGCTACTTTAAATAAGTCATCATAGCAGAGAATGCAGATAGAAACCAGACTTACAAGGGGAGGTAAAAATAAATCAAATGAAGTGAGTAGTTAGTTTTAATATAAAGAAATGAAAATGCTGGACAATCTGTTGAGATCAAGGTAGACCAGTCTCGAGGACCCGATAGTTTCCATCCCAAATTATTAAAAGGAGTAGCTGAGACCATTGTTCATTTGTCCAAAACTCTTTGATGCAAAAATTGCCTCTTGGATTGGTAAATTACCAATTTCATTCATTATTGAAGAAGGTTAGGAAGGATAAATTAGGAAACCAAGGCTTATTATTTAACATCAGTTATGGGCAAGTTACTCAAAACCTTTGTCTTTTATCTTGAGTACTGATGAACAGTTTGGTATTTTTACCTTGTTCAGGCGTCTAGAGTAGGTCAGATTTGAACCTGATCCTGCTGGGCAGGCTATTAGAATCTGTTATTAAAGAGAATGGACTGAGCATTTGAACAAATATGAGCTGATCAGACAGAACCAGCATGAATTTGTAAATGGCAAGTCATGTTTAATAAAATTAGTTGATTTTTTTTAAGGCAGTAACTAAAGTAGGCAAGGGATAATCAATAATTAACACTTCACTGTAAACTAATGGGACTGAAGAAAGTTCTGCAGAGGACACTGAAGGAAAATAAGAAAGGGAATTTGAGATTGCCTATCAGCTTGGATAGGGAAATGTTTGAGATAGCGGGCAGAATTTTACAGGCCCCAGGTTGGTAGAAGGAGAGAATGATTGAAATATTGGGGAGCCGCATTGTGACTGCTTTTGAATGTAATCCTCCTGTCAGGCACTTGCAGAGCAATGGAACTAGATGAGGAATGGCTGCCCACTCCAGGGATATTGCAAAGGTAACTTATTTACATTCTTAAAGGTCTATTATGATGGTTGTTTTGAGCCACTGGTGTCTTGTCAATAATGGGTTGCAGCCTGTTGGGAGGCCTCCAGATTATTGGAAGTGGTCTCCCCATGACAAACAGGCGCAAATATGGGCGAAACGGTGGCGCAGTGGTTAGTACTGCTGCCTCACAGCGCCAGAGACCCGGGTTCAATTCACGCCTCAGGCGACTGACTGTGTGGAGTTTGCACATTCTCCCCGTGTCTGCGTGGGTTTCCTCCGGGTGCTCCGGTTTCCTCCCACATTCCAAAGATGTGCAGGGCAGGTGAATTGGCTATGCTAAATTGTCCGTAGTGTTGGGTAGGGGGCAGATGTAGGGGTATGGGTGGGTTGCGCTTCGGCGGGGCGGTGTGGACTTGTTGGGCCGAAGGGCCTGTTTCCACACTGTAAGTAATCTAATCTAAAAAAAAATAGGGGGTCACAGGCAGGGAAGTTCGTTTCCATGGACCTAACAATTTAACTGGAGGGATTTCCCTCTGATGCTCAGACCCCTGATTTTTTTTCAATATTTTTATTCACTTAACTTTTAGAGGCTAAATGTCTCCTAGTGATGCTACTGAGATTTCAGAATTGATAGCTCACAGAGTGGACAATAAGCCCACAGATAGCTGATTAAGAGGCTACTTCTGACTAAACTGCTGAACTGGCACTGTTGGCAAGTGCAGGTTCCTTCTTTTGTTCAACATTAAAGTCCTGAAGCTCTAGGTAGAATTCAGCTTCCAGAACAGGGAGAAAGACCTTGTACTCTGACTAGAACAGACACTTCCCTAGAGAGCTATGGTATGAAATAGAGAAGAGTGGCCATGCATGCAAAGTCAAAGTGCAGAACCCAACCAACACAAGTTGGCTCATCATATATCAACTTTTCACAAACAGATTCTGATGTTCCTGCAATGAACCAGATACCATCTAATATGTACCAGACTAGTGAGTTTTAAGAAGATTTGTAGCTCAGGTTGCGGTTCTGGATGCAGGTTTGCTCACTAAGTTGGGAGGTTTATTTCCAGACAATTCGACACCCAGTAGGTAACATCTTCAGTGGGCCTCAGGCGAAGCAGTGTACATGATTCCTGCTTTCTATTTATATGTTTGGGTTTCTTTGTCATTTCCTGTGGTGATGTCAATTTCCTGTGATGAAGTCATTTCTGGTTCTTTTTCTCAGGGAGTGGTAGATGGGGTCTAACTCGATGTGTTTGTTGATCGAGTTCTGGTTGGAATGTCATGCTTCTAGGAATTCTCATATGTGTCTCTGTTTGGCTTGTCCTAACCTGGATATGTATCCCAGTCAAAGTGGTGTCCTTTCTTATCTGTATGTAAGGATAATAGTGAGAGGGTCATATTGTTTTGTGGCTAGTTGGTGTTCATGTATCGTGGTGGCTAGTTTTCTGCCTGTTTGTCCAATGTAGATTTCTTGTACGGTATTTTGCAAGTGACATTAGTTTTGCTTGTTGTCTGTATAGGGTCTTTTATTTTCAAAATGAATGGGTACCCAATGAACACAGTCCACCAATTTCTCAGCAACAAACCCAAACAAGCAGACAAAACACGTCCAGAAAGCCTAGCCACTCTCCCCTACATCAAAGACATCTTGAAAATGACTGCCAGACTATTCAGACCCCTTGGCATCATGGTAGCCCACAAACTCACCAACACACTAAGACAGCAGCTAATGAACTTGAAAGACCCGATATGAACAACAAGCAAAACTAATGTCATTTACAAAATAATGTGCAAGCACTGTAACAAACACTACATTGGACAAATAGGCAGAAAACTAGCCACCAGGATACATGAACACCAACTAGCCACAAAATGACATGACCCTTACATACAGATAAGGAAGGACATCACTTCGACTGGGACACAGATCCATCTTAGGGCAAGCCAAACAGAGACACGCATGAGAATTCCTAGAAGCATGGCATTCCAATTGGAACTCTATTAACAAATACATCGAGTTAGACCCCATCTACCACCCCCTGAGAAAAAGAACAGGAAATGACATCACCTCAGGAAATGACATCATCAACCCAAAGAAACCCAAACATATAAATAGAAAGCAGCAATCATGTACACTGCTTCACCTGAGGCCCACTGAATATGTTACCTAATAGGTCACAGAACGTCTGGAAATGAACCTCCCAGCTCAGCAAGCAAATCTACATCCATGTACCAGATTATTCAGGTTCTCCAATTTGTCATTTTAAAAACTGCCCAACCCCACAGCCAATTAACAAACTCCTAAAAAGACTTTATTATATGTTCAGTGGAGGCTAAAGGACATTCTGTTCCCTTTCAACCATGAATTTCAAACTGGCACAGAAGCTTTGGGATCCTGAAACAGTCCTCAGAACTGTGTTCCAATTTCTGGTTATGAAGCCTACATGTTTATAAAATGTTTGAAAGCTGGTTTCATGAGATACCTTAAAGTAGAACTTGCAATGCAAAATACAGTGTTTGTCATCATTTGTTTACTTCTACAACAGTGAGTTTTAAGGGAGTTAAAGTTTAAAAACAGGTTGAGATTTACCAAATTTGAGAGAGGTCTGAAGCTTTTCATTCTCCCTTTGTCTCCAGGCTCCTGCATGAAAAAATGTTCAGAGTGGCTCTCTTAAAATCGGTCAAGGACTTTTGAGGGTGAATTTTAAACATAGCTAGATAATAGGAGGGAGGTGGACAAAATGCACTTGCTGCTTAACATTTAACCTCATTTAGAAGTTGCTGTCTTGATGGAGCTTACCAGAATTGGAAAAGTAGAAAATTATGCAGCTGTCATGTTGAGTCAGCAAGCAATTGGAACCTCAGAGGCTCAAGATGGGATGATCTCATATCAATCTTAAGTGGGCTGGTAGCGAACTGGAATATTTCTATGGGTGTTGAAGAAGTACTCCTTTTCCTCCTGGCTCCATCAACAAGAATTTAATTGGGTAATTTCTAGATTCCCTTTAACCATCACTTGTTAGGCTGCTCCATACCTACTACTAGAAATAGTAGTGTGTGTCTCACAAAATCATTTTAATTATATCTCAATATTGCTGTGGATGTCCTGTAAATGTTATTGGACTTTGATTTGCATATTATATGGTCTCTAGACAGAAAAAGGACGGCACTCCAACTGCACATTGCAGGGACTTAAACAAGGTGGTGATTGTGGGAAGCCTGAGAAAAATATGAAAGAAAGTGGAGGTCTCAAAGTTACTCTTCTGGAAGGATGGAAGTTTTGGAAAAGTGATCATCTAAATCTGTATTTATTTCCTTCTCTTATTGTAGAGGAGGCTGTACAATGATCTTGCAATGGAATGAAATGGATACGATTTACCCTATACTTTAGATGCTAAAGAGACTGTAAATGACCTATGGTGATATTTGTAAGAAGAACAGGTGGTTGGGTACATGCTTAGTGAAAGATTCCTGCTTGATAAAGAGGTTGAAGGTTGTTCGAGGAACAACTGGCCACAGGATCATTAAGTGATTGTTTGGCAGGGCTAAGGAAAACAATTATGGGCTTGTTGCTTCCCGTATTTCTAGGATCCTTATGTAATCCTCATCAAAACCACCCATCCCCCCCACAACTTTCACTCAATCATGCATGTTACTATTTCCCCATTTCCAGATTCATCAAAGTTCTTTGAGCTCTTCGTGATACATGTACTTCAAATGTTTACAATTTTTATTCACTGTCTGTCCATTGTTGACAGCCATAGGCATAATAGGATCTGACTATTTTGTATAGATTTACCAAATTGTCTTGATGTTTGTACTTTTATGCTTCAGTTTATAAAATCCATTTGAAACTCAGATTTCAGTATAATACACTTCACAACTGCAGCTCTGTCAGACAATTGAATGTAAGTTGGTCATTCATTCTGTACAACCAGTTCTTCCTTAAACCCGGAATACCTGGACAGCAACATTCGCAAGCACTGAAAATAAAAATCCCAGGTACAAATGAAACGATCATGAACTAACATTGAAATATTCCATTGGTGCATCGTACCTGGTTTCATTTTTATGTTTAAAAATGATTAAACTTTGCAGTAAATTCATAGCAATCAATTCCCCTTTTATTTTTATCCATACATGTAGGATTTGTTAACAGAAAAATTAATGAGTGACCAATGTTTCAATTTTAAATTGATATTGACCACATTGACAAATGCTTACTATGAATTAAATAATAAGAGAAGTACTGCAGAATCTGAAAGTATGAAATATGAACAGAACATTCTGAAACTACTCAAGCAGCATGTATGGAGACAGTAACAGAATCAATGCTTCAGGTCCACAATCTTCATTTATGTGTTGGGTCACAGAGTGTATCCAAGTGGTTCTTTTCGGATTCGGTTAAATGTAGTTAAGAGAAGGCTCCACAACAGCAATTGTTTAAATGTGAACATTTATTGAATAATAATACAATACAAGAAAAGAAAGGAACATTTATTGAGTAATAATAACAGATGGAAAAGGATGGAAAACAAAACA
The DNA here is from genome assembly GCF_047496795.1 of Chiloscyllium punctatum. Lineage (NCBI taxonomy): Eukaryota > Metazoa > Chordata > Chondrichthyes > Orectolobiformes > Hemiscylliidae > Chiloscyllium > Chiloscyllium punctatum. Next base: position 66,248,847 of record NC_092749.1, on the reverse strand, counting down.
ATATGCCTCACGCCTTTCTGTCCATCAGGGACCCCTTATTCGATGGCTGGTCTGGAGGCTTAGGTTGTTCCTGGCACTGTTCACGATCCCAGTCCGAGTTTAAGTCCATGATACTCTCTCTTATATAGTGTACCAAACAGCAAGACACAGAAAAATAATTACTGAAAAATACGTTGGTTGTGCCATCTTTGGCACATACAGGAAAGTTCACAAGACTCAGTCAAGGTCAAGCAGCTTTCGAATATCATCAACAAATTTAGCCCTTCAGCTCATCCTGTACAGTCCATCCCTGATGATATCTGACAGTGCACATCACAATTGCAGATGCAAATGAGCGACAGCTGCTTGAGAACATATAATCTACACTAAAAGATTAAAACTACAATTAAAAAAAGTCAAAACAACAGCAGTTTTAAAAAGAAGAAGAATAGACAAAGGTGAGCAGGAGAGAGAGAGAGAGAGAGAGAGAGAGAGAACCTGCACAGTTAATGCCTTTGCTGTTTTGAATTCAGTATCGCTGGACATCAGAGTGCATCTGGGAAAATTAACAAACAGTGAAATTCACAATTAATCTTGGAGGAACCTGTTTGGGCCAAGTTCACAGCACAGAATCAGATAAGTTAATTGTTGTTTTAAGTGTGTCCAATAGAAAGGCTACAGTAGTGAGTAGAGTGGGTTCTTTCTTGATTATATGTTTTTGGAGATATGTCTCTTGATTAAACTTAAAATATAAGCCATAACTATTAATTTAAGCTGGGGCAGTGTTTTTTAGAGGAATACGATGGTGTTATTTTCTGGGTCTGTAGATTGTGAAGGAGCAAAAATGGCCTTTAGTACAGTGATATATACTTCTTGTCAGATGTGGGAGTTTAAAGAGAGTTTAAGGGTTACTGCTGATTATGTCTGCCATAAATGCTGTTGGATGCGAATTTTATCAGAATGAATGGATCAGTTGGAGAGACAGTTAGAAGCATTGAGGAATTTGCAACAGCAACAGTATGTGATGGATGGCAGTTATAGGATGGGGGTAAGGTCTCGGATACAGTCACATAGATGGGTTAACTCCAGGAAAAGTAAGAGACGTAGGCAGGTAGTGCAGGAGTCTTTTGTGGATATACCCATTTCAAACAGGTATGTTGTTTTGGAAAATGTAGGGGGGGTGATGGATTCTCAGGGGAACGTAGCATGAACAGCCACATTTCTGGTATTGAGACTGACTCAAATGCAACAAGGGGTACGTCGGCTTCCAAGAGATCAATTGTGTTAGGGGATTCTGTAGTCCGAGGTATAGACTGATGTTTCTATGGCCAGCAGCGAAAAATCAGAATGGTGTGTTGCTTCCCTGGTGTCAGGATCAAGGATGTCTCAGAGAGGGTGCAGAATGTTCTCACAGGGGAGAGGGGCCAGCAGGAGGTCATTGTCCACATTGGAACCAACGACATAGGAAAGGAAAAGGATGAGATTCTGAAGGGAGATTACAGGGAGTTAGCAGAAACTTAAAAAGGAGGTCCTTGAGAGTAGTAATATCTGGATTACTCCAGCGCTATGAGGTAGTGAGGGCAGGAATAGGAGGATAGAGCAGATGAATGCATGGCTGAGGAGCTGGTGTATGGGAGAAAGATACACATTTTTGGATGATTGGAATCTCTTTTGGGGTAGAAGTGATCTGTACAAGAAGGACGGATTGCACCTAAATTGGAAGGGGACTAATATACTGGCAGGGAAATTTGCTAGAGCTGCTTGGCAGGATTTAAACTAGTAAGGTGGGATGGTGGGACCCAGGGAGATAGTGAGGAAAGAGATCAATCTGAGACTGGTATAGTTGAGAACAGAAGCGAGTCCAACAGTCAAGGACAAGGTAGGACTAATAAATTAAACTGCATTTATTTCAATGTAAGGAGCCAAACAGGGAAGGCAGATGAACTCAGGGCATGGTTAGGAACATGGGACTGGGATATCATAGCAATTACAGAAACATGGCTCAGGGATGGGCAGGACTGGCAGCTTAATGTTCCAGGATACAAATGCTACAGGAAGGATAGAAAGGGAGGCAAGAGAGGGAAATCAGGAAATCAGGGATAGTATTATAGCTGTGCTGAGGGAGGATATTCCTGGAAATGCATCCAGGGAAGTTATTTGGGTGGAACTGAGAAATAAGAAAGGGATGATAACCTTATTGGGATTGTATTATAGACCCCCTAATAGTCAGAGGGAAATTGAGAAACAAACTTGTAAGGAGATCTCAGCTATCTGTAAGAATAATAGGATGGTTATGGTAGAGGATTTTAACTTTCCAAACATAGACTGGGACTGCCATAGTGTTAAAGGTTTAGTTGGAGAGGAATTTGTTAAGTGCGTACAAGCCAATTTTCTGATACGGTATGTGGATGTACCTACTAGAGAAGGTGCAAAACTTGACCTACTCTTGGGAAATAAGGCAGAGCAGGTGACTGAGGTGTTAGTGGGGGAGCACTTTGGGGCCAGCGATCATGATTCTATTAGATCTAAAATAATGATGGAAAAGGATAGACCAGATCTAAAAGTTGAAGTTCTAAATTGGAGAAAGGCCAATTTTGACGGTATTAGGCAAGAACTTTTGAAAGCTGTTGGGGGCAGATGTTCGCAGGTAAAGGGACGGCTGGAAAATGGGAAGCCTTCAGAAATGAGATAATGAGAATCCAGGGAAAGTGTATTCCTGTCAGTGTGAAAGGAAAGGCTGGTAGGTATAGGGAATGCTGGATGACTAAAGAAATTGAGGGTTTGGTTAAGATAAAGAAGGAAGCATACGTATGGTATAGACAGGATAGATCGAGTGAATCCTTTGAAAAGTATAAAGGAAATAGGAGTATACTTAAGAGGGAAATCAGGAGGGCAAAAAGGGGACATGAGATAGCTTTGGCAAATAGAATTAAGGAGAATCCAAAACGTTTTTACAAAGACGTTAAGGACAAAAGGGTAACTAGGGAGAGAATAGGGCCCCTCAAAGATCAGCAAGGCGGCCTTTGTGTGGAGCCGCAGAAAATGGGGAAGATACTAAATGAGTATTTTGCATCAATATTTACTGTGGAAAAGGATATGGAAGATATAGACTGTAGGGAAATAGATGGTGACATCTTGCAAAATGTCCAGATTACAGAGGAGGAAGTGCTAGATGTCTTGAAATACATAAAAGTGGATAAATGCCCAGAACCTGGTCAGGTGTACCTGAGAATTATGTGGGAAGCTAGAGAAGTGATTGCTGGGCCTCTTGCTGAGATATTTGTATCACCGATAGTCACAGATGAGGTGCTGGAAGACTGGAAGTTGGCAAACATGGTGCCACTGTTTAAGAAGAGTGGTAAGGATAAGCCAGGGAACTATAGGCCAGTGAGCCTGACCTCAGTGGTGGGCAAGTTGTTGGAGGGAATCCTGAGGGATAGGATGTACATGTATTTGGAAAAGCAAGGACTGATTCGGGATACTCAACATGGTTTTGTGCATGGTAAAAAATGTCTCACAAACTTGATTGAGTTTTTTGAAGAAGTAACAAAACAGATTGATGAGGGCAGAGCAGTAGATGTGACCTATATGGACTTCAGTAAGGTGTTCGACAAGGTTCCCCATGGGAGACTGATTAGGAAAGTTAGATCTCTTGGAATACAGGGAGAACTAGCCATTTGGATACAGAACTGGATCAAAGGTAGAAGACAGAGGGTGGTGGTGGAGGGTTGTTTTTCAGACTGGAGGCCTGTGACCAGTAGAGTGCCACAAGGATCGGTGCTGGGTCCTCTACTTTTTGTCATTCGTATAAATGATTTGGATACGAGCATAAGAGATACGGTTAATAAGTTTGCAGATGACACCAAAATTGGAGGTGTAGTGGACAGAGTAGAGGGTTACCTCAGATTACAACAGGATCTTTACCAGATGGGCCAATGGGCTGAGAAGTGGCAGATGGAGTTTAATTCAGATGAATGCGAGGTGCTGCATTTTGGGAAAGCAAATCTTAGCAAGACTTATACATTTAATGGTAAGGTCCTAGGGAGTGTTGCTGAACAAAGAGACCTTGGAGTGTATGTTCATAGCTCCTTGAAAGTGGAGTCACAGGTAGATAGGATAGTGAAGAAGGCATTTGGTATGTTTTCTTTTATTGGTCAGAGTACTGGGTACAGGAGTTGGGAGGTCATGTTGCAGCTGTACAGGACATTGGTTAGGCCACTGTTGGAATATTATGTGCAATTCTGGTCTCCTTCCTATTGGAAAGATGTTGTGAAACTTGAAAGGGTTCAGAAAAAATTTACAAGCATGTTGCCAGGGTTGGAGAATTTGAGCTATTGGGAGAGGCTGAACAGGCTGGGGCTGTTTTCCCTGGAGCGTTGGAGGCTGAGGGGTGACCTTATGGAAGTTTAAAAAATTATGAGGGGCATGGATAGGCAAAGTCTTTTCCCTGGGATCGGGAAGTCCAGAACTAGAGGGCATAGGTTTAGGGTGAGAGGGGAAAGATATAAAAGAAACCTAAGGGGCAACCTTTTCACACAGAGGGTGGTACGTGTATGGAATGAGCTGCCGGAGGAAGTGGTGGAGGCTGGTACAATTGCAACATTTAAGAGGCATTTGGATGGGTATATGAATAGGAAGGGTTTGGAGGGATATGGGCCGGGTGCTGGCAGGTGGGACTAGATTGGGTTGGGATATCTGGTCGGCATGGACGGGTTGGACCGAAGGGTCTGTTTCCATGCTGTCCATCTCTATGATTCTATGACTCTAAAAATAACTATCATCAACACAGATAATATAATAATACAGTGTACGATCAAATTAATGATCATTGTGGCCTTTAGGGACTAATCCTTAAATATAGCCACCCTTGATGTATGGTCATGGCTGCGATAGAACCAGGAAGTCTTGCCACCTGACTGAGGTGACCAGAATATCACCTACATTTTTTTCCAGTTAATCTATTTACTTAATTTGCTCTAAAATTCAGTATATTTCAGATTGAGGTTCCTTAATTTGTGATTTTTGTTTTAATTGCCAAGTTCGCTATCCACAGATTTCTTCACTCAATAGCAGTAAAATAACATTGTATATGGACTCAAAATTTCTCATCTGTCTTCATTTGTATCTATCTTGAGGATCCTTCTTCAATATGTTTCCCTCCTTGCCAATTTTATGAATGATAGTTACCACTCAATGATACAATCTCCAAATGCAGTTACTTCCTTTTGAGTTACAATATACATGGCATCAAACAATACAGCTCTAACATTCATCAGGCTTTACCTTCAACTTATGATTTCCACTTTATTTTTTCCTGGAGTTCCCTTACCACAGATTCTTACACCACCTGAGTTGTAGCTCAGCCTTTTTTTTTACATATACTAACTATCCTAACACATTACAATTCCACTTACTGGTTCAATCATACAAATGCACAAAATGTATCTGTATGTCATCCAATGGGCCTTTTCACTCAGTCCATCATTACTCCTCCCAGGGTCCATATTCTTTCATTTCTGTAATATTTTGACATAATCGTCAATCACACTTTTTATTTTGATTGTAATTTTTACATCCCTTTCACTAATACTACTTTTATTGTTTTAATGTCAATTTCTCTATGGATTTTGTGTCAGTGTCTTATTGTTTAAATTATGTTTTTGTGCACTTCCAAGCCACTAGCCCTTTCATCAAGTAGGTATATATGTCTGAGACCTGTTATTCAGTTCATGCTTTTTTGTACTGTCTCATGTTTGTTACCTCTGAGATAACATTTACTTTTGCACACTTACATTGGTGTCCCAACACCATGTCATGCATTCTTGACTCCCATATGATCTTATTAAATAATCCATGAGGTTTTACTTATCTCTCCACCTATAGTCCCAATGCCTTGGGTAGTGGCTTGATCACCATATCAGTTATCTTAAATGGAAAGACAAGGACACAAACATCACCAAGAGAAAGCTATCAGTTTGGTGCTCTCATCTAAATTTCCTTTGCACTAAAATACATTTTAACCTGAATGCTTCTTCAACCCATTTTTTTTTGTCTTCTGCCACTAGTCTCCACCCTTAAATACTTTGTCTCATCCAATTTTGCAATTTAACTATTATCACCATAACGAATTCCGGAGATTTGTGGAGATCTGTAGTTCATGGAACATAATCTTATGGTATTTTGAAACAGAAGTCAAACATTTCTGTTTGATTCTAGTACAACATACTTTGTTATTTTTCTAAACTTTTAAAAAGTTACTTGATAACTCATTCCAGATATTTGTTATATTTCAATGTAAATTTGTCCAAATTCAAAATTGTGTTTACTCTCTCAAAGTTATGAACCATTTTTGTATGCACTGAAACCACTATAACTGTGTTCATGCACTTCATCACTTCCCAGAAACCCTTTACATTTTCAGGTAATTATTCCATTAAATATTTTATAATACCAGGGCATGTGAATTTTAGTATAGTTTTTGTCATGATACACTCAAGTGTACCCAGACTCAGTGGTTTTGAGATTCCTGACACTCAATACAATTAATATTTCCACAGTACTTCCCCAACACTGAGACATATTATTGATGAATAGCTTGATGCCTTGTCCATTAGTGAACCATGCAGAAGTGTTTGAATGTACCTTTGTTTGTTGGTTACTAAATGTTGTTTTATACAATTTGAGTTTTTTTTGTTCCCTGGAGCTCGAGAGCTGTGGATACTTTGAAGTTAGTTTGGATTTTGGGAATGTATGGTGATATTGTTGCGATGTTGAAATTCTGCAAACAGGTTCAGCCTTCAGTGTCTCCAGGTTCTAAAAAAGAAACAAACAAGCTCCATCTATTCCACATCAAGCAGAATAGGTTTATTAGTATTAATTTACCACAAATTCAAAAAAAGGGGGTGGGGTATAAACTCCTGAATGTATTTACTTCATCCATGTCTCTTCCTTCTTGAAGCAAGGTAAAGTCCTCCCCTTTGTTAAATTTGCCTTTCCTAAATTCCTTGCACATAGAGAGTTGCATTTTCAAGATTCCAATATCTCTATCGCTTGGATATTAACAATGAGTTAATCTTATTACCCAGAATTAAAGATTCACTCATGGGTAAAACAGTACTTGGAAGTTCACTCTGGCCAGAAAATGAACTTTCAAACATGGTAATTTTTGGAATAAAAGTTTACCCAAGTTCAACCACACCATGGACCCAATTCAAACAGTTAAATTTTTACAAAGCTTTACAAACCAAATTTTTGGAACACCATTTTGCAGATTTTGCTTTTTGCTTCATACAACCATCAACGGTTTCTTAAAAGGAAACCATTAACCATATATGTCCCACACTGAGACAGACATACAAACACTTTCAAATCTCCATACATTCCCAAAATACAAACTAACTTCAAAGTATCCCCAGATCTCGAGCTCCAGAGAACAAAAACACTAGTTGTATAAAATGACATTTAGCAACCAACAAACAAAGGTGCATTCAAACACTTCTACAAGGTTGAGTCATTTGTACATCCATAAACCTGGCCTCCAGTTCTCTCTTTTTCTGGTTATAGCCGTTCCCCCATCTTTCTGGGGGTCCTAATTGTGCTAACATATTAGCTACAGACTCAAGTCCAGAGCCTATCACATTCCACCTTGGCATATGGAAGGTATCTAGAGCATCGGGTTGCTTTTCCCCTCTCTTACACATTTTCCAAAATCCCATCCTCATTGCCAAAAATGTCTTGGATCACAGAGCATATCCAAGTGGTTCTTTTCAGATTTGGTTAAATGTAGTTAAGAGAAGACTCAAAAAAAGCAATTTGCTTAAGTAAGAACATTTATTGAGTAATAATAACAGATGAAAAAGGAAGGAAGGAAAACAAAACAATAAGCCTCATGCTCTTCTGCCTGTTGGGGACCTCTCTATTGATTGTTGGTCTAGAGACTGAGGTTGCTCCTGGCACCGTTTGCAATCCTGCTCTGAGATGAAGTCCAATGACTTGGAATGAAACTTTTTCTCACATACAGTGTAATAAACAGCAAGGCACAATGTTACAACACGGAGGTCGAACTCCTCTGCTAATTAAAACCAATCATCCAGAAAAGCTCACATTGCCTGGTAATCTGCTTAAAGTGAGTGTAAGTGAGTAAACAGAACTCCTAATTTCCACTATTTAAAGAAAAATAACAACTCTAATTGTGAACACTAATCAAAACTATTAACAAACTGAACACCTTTTCCCATAACTAACCACTATCCCTTAATTGAACACAGTTCTATTAATATGCTGTTCCAATAACCCAATTATTAAACAGGACATTAACTTAATGTTAAGTCCACAAAGTCTCTTTTGCTGTCTTCCATCTGGTCTTCCGATTCTGCTGACTTCTCCTTGGGTCTTATTCTTTCTTTTTACTGAGAGTGTTTTTGGAGGAAAAAGGTACCTTTTGACATATAGTGCCCTCTGACATTTCTTTGAGATCAGGATGGTTTTTCCTTTAGTTGGCCTTTGCTCTCCAGTTCTACGGCATTTCCTGTGATTAATTTTCAAAGTGCCTGCATTTTTTATAATCCCAACATCGTTCCCTCTCATTGGTTCAATGTTGTCAATACATAACTTTAAACTCAATTGGGTTTTAGTATCCTGAGCATAATTTAAATTAATTGACTAAATTTGAATTATTGTCAAAACAGCAACCAAAACTCAGATATCCATTTAACAGCCAATTGTTACATGTATCTTTTTTTGGAACAGCCCATCTCTTAGTTGTTCTGTTTGGCCAGCTGTGGTTGTACTTTAAATTTACTTTAAAATTCAGAAATCACTTTCTATCTTAAAGTAAACATACATTCTTTTGACTTTGTAACAACAGAAAACAACTACAGAAAGGCATGTTGGTTGTGCTGGCTTCGGCATGTACAGGAATGTTCACAAGACTCATTCAAGGACATGCAGCTATCGAATACCATCAAGAGGTTTAGTCCCTCAGCCAATCCCATACAACCATTTTTGATGAAGAATCAATGCCCTGCCTCTCTTTTCCCAGATGCTGTCAGATATTTGAGTATTTCCAACTCTTCTGGTTTCCACTTGAGCAAAAATGACCCCTTTGCCAGCTCTCCAAAGAACATCTTTACTTCTTCTAAAGCTCTCGTTCTCCTTCAGCAACAGCTGCTTCAGGTATGGTTTTGCCCAATATTAAAACATTTATCTTAAAGAAACGTTAGGGTCGAAAACATAATCAGAGAAATGTAGAAAATTGGAGCGGGAGTAAGCCATTCAATCCTTTGAGTCTGCTCTGCCATTAAAATATGATGGTTAGCCATCCAACTCAGTATCCTTTATCCACTTTCTCCCCAGTCCCTTTGATTCTCTTTGGCCTTAAAAGCTATATCAAACACTTGAAAACATTCAGTGCTTTTGCCTCAACAACTTTCTGAGGCAGAGAATTCAATAAGTTCATGATTGTTGATGAAGGCATTTTTCCTTATTTCAGTCTGAAATGGCCTATCACTTGCTAAGCAAAAGAAACATTAAAGCAATAAGTTGTTAATTTGCAAAAGTGAATAATTAATAAAACTGGCCATTAAAATGTTTCAAGTGGCTGTAGTAAGGGGACTTGGGCTAATGGCTGAAGAAGAGAGTACGCACCCAGAAGCTATTGAAATTATCGCAGAGAGCAGTTGCAAAGAATCTAGGGCTGCATATGGCTATAGACTTGAGGGGAAGGAAATATTCCCACCAGTGGGAAAACCGAATGGTGGGTTAATTTGGGGGCAATGGGACCATTTGAGGAAGAGTTAGAAAATTGGACTTTACACAGAATGTTTTAATTTGTTCTTAAAGGCGAACAATGTAACTGAGGACATCATAGTACCAGTTTTCTTAAGTATCATTAGCAGCAAGATTTTCTTGATTCTAAGGAATCTGATGCAAACAGAGAAGCCTGAGGAGAAGACATTCCAAGAAGTGGAATGTTAGGAAGTGTTAGGAACTTATTTTGGACCTAAGCCGCTGATGATCATGGAATGTTTCCATTTTTATGAGTAGGTACAGTACCAAGGAGGGTCCATAGCCCAGTTCGTGGCCACATTAAAGAGATCTGCAGATCAATGTGAATTTGGAGGATTCATCCATGATGCCTTGTGGAACCCTTTGGGTCTGGCTTCCAACATGAAACCATCCAATGGAAGCTACATACAAGGAGAGATCTGGATTTCAAGACAGCTTTCAAAATTGCTATCTTGGTGGCTTTGCCCACCAGCGAAGCAACCCAGTTGGCTAATGAAAGCTCGGGTGTATCAAGTCGTGGAAACTCAGCAGAATATGGTACCAGCGTATATAATGCTGCTGATGTTGCAAGAGTCACCACAAGGAATCGACGTGTTGGACTCGAGAACCCTAGTGCTGCAGGTGTAAGGGAGTGGGTCATATTGTCCGAAATTGGCAGATACAACCTGAACAACAGAAGGTAAGTCAGAAAGAATCAACCCTGTGGACAAGGCAAAATGTGCATGATGCCAGCTCAGAAGGTAGACAGGGAGTCAGCTGGGTCTGCAGAAGAAGAAGGCCCAGAGTCAGCAGAGCTTTGGTTAAACATACTGTCAGTATAGGGTGAAACTGATCGTTTCTAGGCTTTTCCCAAAGTAAAAGACGGAAATGGAAATTTAAAAATGGAAATAGACATGAGTGCAGTGGTGCCCCTGATTCCCTGAGAAGTTGAGGACATTACCATTGAACCCTGCCAAAATTATACTATAGATATACAATTGGTTCTGATGCAATGTGATAGTTCCATTCTCATGCGATCTCGCATTGTAAGAAAATCACACAATAACTGCGCCATTTAAACAAATGGGGCTGGAATCGTGTTACAGCCAATACAGGTAAGGAAAGTTCGTGTTCTACAAACAACAATCTACATTCATCAATTGCCATAAAGCCAATTCATGTCAAAGAAACACGCATTATAGCAGAACCGACTCTACACAGAAGAAGTGGTGTCACTGAAGGGCTATGCAGAATTGCTACTTTACATAGTAAAAGGTGAATACCCTGCATTTATCGAACTGGGACTTGGTTAATAGGCTAGTGGACTCAAATGTGAGTTTGCAAGAGATTCTGAACGGCTATAAAGATGTTTTCAAAGGAACCTTGAGGGAAATGAAATGAGTCAAGATTGAATTACAGCTGAAATTATAGGCTAGTCTGAAGGCATGTTCAATACCATCCACCATCTGGCCTAAAGTGGGAGCAGAACTGGTGAATCTGGGAGTATTGGAACCAGTAACCACCAATGAATGGGCCACTCCCATTGTTCTGGTCTTAAAAAAACAGATAGCGCAGTGAGGATTTGCAGTAATTTTAAGGTGACAAGTCAATCTAGCCCTGAGTATGGATCAATACCTCCTTCCATTCATAGAAAACCTAATGAGTTGACTGGAAAGGGGAGTGAAATTTTCAAAAATAGATCTGTTCCAGGCCTAGCTACAGATGGGGGTCACAAAGGCGTCTCAGCCGCTACTGATGATAGTGACACACAGAAGACTTTTCTGCTTCAAGAGACTTTCTTTCGACATCATGTCTGCACCAGTTCAGTTCCAAAGGGCAATAGATCAAATATTAAGTGGGTTCCCAGGACTCCAGGGTTATCTAGACGATATTTCACTTACTTGACCCTCTGAAGAGGAGCATTTTAAAAATGTAGAAAGAATCCTAGAAAGATTGTAGAAGCATGACCTACAAGTAAAAAGAGAGAACAGCAAGTTTTAAAAAATAAATTCCACAGAGTTCCTGAGCTATCTAATCAATGGCGAAGGACCACACAACACGGCCAAAAAGGTGAAGGCTATCCTGAATGCCCCTTGACCAGAGAATGTGTCTCAACTGAGATTGTTCTTAAGACTTGCAAATTATTATGGTAAGTTTTTGCTTGATCTGGCAACTGTGCTAAAACTGCTATATCGGCTGTTAGGAAAAGGGTGGAAATGGACCCAGGAATGTGAAACAAGCCTTAAACAGGTCAGAAGTGTCAAAGCATTTCAACTTGAAGCTGCCACTGTAATTTTGCGGGTGATGCCTCACCTTATAGGTTTGGCACTGTACTGTCACACATCTTACCAAATGGAGAGGAAAGGCCCACTGCCTCTGCATTGAGGCAACAAACAAAAATGGAGGAGAATTATGCTCAAGTCACAAAAGAAGGATTGGGCATTGTGTTTGACATTAAAACGTTCATTCATTTCCTTTACGGTAGGCACTTTGTGCTGCTTCTGAGCACAAACCTCTAAACTCCATTTTTGGGCCAAATGTGGGAGTACCATGAATGGTGGCAGCATACCAATAGAGATGGGCAATAAATCTGTCAGCCTACTCATTTGAGATCAATGATCTGGTGAAAGCGAGGACTGCAGTTGCTGGAAATTAGAGTCAGGAGTGTGATGCTGGAAAAGTACAGCAGGTCAGGCAGCATCTGAGGAGCAGGAGAATTGACGTTTCCCGCAAATGCCCTTCATCAAGAATTAGATGAAATACCGACAAGTGGAGAAGCATGGCTTTGCAGATGCCCTGTCAAGGTTATCGCTACCTTAACAAAGAATAAAGATGTTCCTGACTAGAATCTGAAAATTATGCACTTTTCCCAGGATGACAAGGCACCAGTGTCAGCAAATCAGGTGCAGAAGGCTACTCAAAATGACCTGGTTTTCAGCCAAGTGGTGGGCTTGGTCCTGAGAGAGAGCAAACTGCCCAGAATTACACCCTCATCTGTCCAGGAACTGTCCATATCAGTTGGGTATTTAATGTGGGCAATGAGTTGTTATTCCTTCCTTGTTAAGAGGAAAGGTGCTGAAACAAGTGCACCAAGAGCTCTCCGGCATGATGTGAGTGAAAGAGATAGCCAGGAGCAATTTCTATTGGTGAATATGGACTTCCACATTGAGGATAAAGTAGGATTATATGAATCCTGTGCATTACTAAGAAAGGTGCCATGGGAAAGGCCTCGATCATTGTGGTAGCAAATTCACGTAAATTTTTCAGGATCAGTACAGGGACAGATGGACAGGAACAGAGACAGACTAGTGGCTGTGGATGCCCTCTCCAAGTGGCCCAAGGTGGTGGTCAGTATCGGCGGATGAAATATTTGCCAGGTTTGGGAACAAGTGGGAATTAATGAAAGAAACTACGAGACCCCTTGCAGAAATATTTGAATCATCTATAATTATTAGTGAGGTGCGTGATGACTGGAGGGTGGCTAATGTTGTACATTCATTTAAGAAAGATTGTAAGGAGAAAGCGGAGAACTATAGACCTGTGAGTCTGACTTGGGTTGTGGGTAAACTGTTGGCAGTGATTTTAAAAGACAGGAACTATGGACATTAAGAGACACAAAAATTGATTAGGGATAGTCAGCATGGTTTTGTGCAATGAAAAGCATGACTCACAAATTCGACTGAATTTTTTGAGGAAGTTACCAAAAAGATTGATGAGGGCAGAGCAGTAGATGTTGTTTACTTGGAGTTTAGTAAAGCCTTTGACAAGGTTCTGCATAATAAACTAATTACTAATGTTAAGTCACATGAGTTTCAGGGTGAGCTTGCCAATTGGACACATAATTGGCTTAATGGCAGGAGACAGAGTGGTGATGGAGGGTTACTTTTCCGACTGGAGGCCTTCCAGCAGCAGGGTTCCACAGGGATCAGTTCTGGATGCTCTTTTCTTTGTCATTTATATAAATTATTTGGATGAGAATATAGAAGGTATGGTTAGTAAAGTTTGTAGACAATATCAAAATTGGTGGCATAGCAAACAGGGAAGAAGGTTTTCTAAGATTACCAAGGGATCTTGATCAACTGGGTCAATGGGCTGAATAATGGTAGATGGAGTTCAGTCTGGATAAATGTGAGGAATTGCATTTTGGTACAACAAACAAGGATAGGGCTTACATAATTAAAGGCACATATTGTAGAACAGAGGGACGTAAGAGTTCAGGTACATAATATAGGTCACATATAAATAAGGTAGTTAAAAAAGTGTTTAGCAAACCTGCCTTCATTGATCAATCCTTTGAGGATAGGAGTTGGGAAGTCATGTTGAGGTTGTACAGGATATTGGTGAGGTCTCTTCTGTGTCCAGTTCTGGTCACCCAGTAATAGGAAGGATATCAAGCTGGAGAGGGTTCAGAGGAGATTTACCAGGAGGTTGCTGGGTATGGAAGGTTTGAGTTATAAAGAAAGGCTGGATAGGCTAGGAATTCCTTTCACTGGAACATAGGAAGTTGACAGGCAATCTTAGAGAAGTTTATAAAATAATCAGAGGTATAGATAGAGTTGATGGTAGCTGTCTTTCCCTATGACGGGGAATTTCAAGACTGGGGGCACTTTTTTTTAAGGTGAGAGGGGAGAGATTTAAAAAGGACAAGAGGTACAAATCTTTTACAAAGAGGGTGGTTCACATGTGGAATGAACTTCATGAGAAAGTGATGGTTGTGGGTACAATTACAATTTTTGTAAACCTTTTTGATAAGTGCATGAATAGGAACGGTTTGGAGGGGTATGGGCCAGGAGCAGGTAGGTGGGATTAGTTTGGTTTGGTTTGGATTAATTCAAACTGATCCAAATTAGTTTGGATTCGGCAATTCGTAACTATTACTGAATCCAAAGGTTTGGCATGGATTGAATGGACTGAAGGATCTGTGTCCATGCTGTATGACTCTATGACTCTACCATCATGAGTGACAATGGTCCCACAGTTTCTAGTGCATGAATTCAAGAAGTACCTGGAAAATCACAGATTTAAACAAGTGAGATCAGCTCCGTATCACACCGCAGTAAACGGTCAGGCAGAGAGATTTGTTCAAGCCTTGAATCAGGCCTTAAAGGCCTCAGAAGAGGAGGGGTCATGAGGATGGCAAATCAGCAAGTTCCTCAGCATGTACAGAAACATGCCACAAGTGGTGACCTAGTGCTCGTGGCATCCTTAATGTTCAACCATCATCTGAAAACCATGTTTTATCTTACTACAGCTGGAAGAGACCCGAGAGATGGTAGAGAGAAATCAAGAAGGACAGATAGTTAGAAGGGCAGGTACCTCATGGTCGAAGATTTTCCAAAGAGGAGAGACCATGTTGACCTGGATTTATACATCAGGGGAGAAATAGAACCATTGTCATACATGGTACAAGTAGGGATGAATTAGTCTGGAGGGGACATGTGGACCAGGTGTCGCTGCACCTGACCAACGGGGAATGTCCCTCAGAATACTGGGTCAGTCCAGACTGGATCAGGGGTGTCAACCGAATCATGTGTCTCCAAGCTAGGGTTGGCCATACCCTGGGAAGAAATAACAGCAGCATCATAGGGCAACAACAGCCAATCAGAGAGAGGCATATCTATGGACCAACAGGAGCTTGCAGAAACCTGGGAGATTACACAAGAAAAGGTTCCTGAGATGATGAGATGGTCTTCTAAGAACCGCCAACTGCATCAGAGACTAACCGTCTCTATGCAGTCTATGGAGAAAGTGAGGACTGCAGATGCTGGAAATCAGAGCCTAAAAATGTGTTGCTGGAAAAGCGCAGCAGGTCAGGCAGCATCAAAGGAACAGGAGAATCGACGTTTCGGGTATAAGCCCTTCTTCAGGAATGAGGAGGGTGTGCCAAGCAGACTAAGATAAAAGGTAGGGAGGAGGAACTTGGGGGAGGGGCCATTGGGACAATGGCCGTTGGGGCCGTTGGCCGTTGGTGGAAGGAGGTTAAGGTGAGGGTGATAGGCCGGAGAGGGGATGGGGGCGGAGAGGTCGGGAAGAATATTGCAGGTCAAGAAGGCGGTGCTGAGTCTGAGGGTAGGACTGAGAAAAGGTGGGGGGAGGGGAAATGAGAAAGCTGGAGAAATCTGCATTCATCCCTTGTGGTTGGAGGGTTCCTAGGCGGAAGATGAGGCAGTCTATGGACAAACATCTTGTACAAGGGCAGAAACTGCATGAAAAACTCAGCAGCTCTTGCAGCATCTGTGGAAAGAAATCAGAGTTAACGTTTTGGGACGAGTCACCCTTCCTCAGAGTTCTGCCTGACATGCCTAGCTTTTCATGCATGTTTCTTTTCCGGCTTTCCAGACCCCACAGAAATTTCAGTTTTTATTGAATCGTGTAGCGTTCCTAGTCAATCTCCTGGTATACGTGACAGTAGCGAAACACAATGACAGACACTGGCAGCCCTCTTCCGAAAAATTCAGTCAGGTGACCTCGTGGTTAATCTCACAAAAAGGCATTTGTTCAAAGTCCCAGTTGCCTATTCAGAGGTGCACATTCCCTTATTTCCTCAACAAAATGAGAAATCATTGCTGTCTTGAGAACGTTCTGTTTCTGCAGGAGTGTGGGATACTACACCTCAGCAGCTACAGGAGATGGTCGAGCTTGTGGGCCCATGGGCCGTCAGTTTGGTCGGGGGGCAACAATAGCCACGCCTCTGGCCTGGGTATCCTGTTGTGAGGAGGCAGCTTCAGCATCTCCGAGGTTAAGGAGGTGGTGGGCGGGAGCCTCCTTGTCACCGACGTCATGTACAGGAATGCTCCCCTGAGACTGATTAATGTGTATGCCCCAGTGGGTAAGAGCGAACGGTTGGCCGTCCTGCAGCAGCTTCCACTGTTGCTGGCTACGTCCAGGCCAGTCATTCTGGCCGGAGACTTCAACTGTATCATTGATGCAGATGGACGATCCGGCTGGGGGGGGGGGGCAGTAAACTGGACGCCACATCCAGAGCTCTGATGGAAACGGTAAAAGATGCCAAGCTGCACAACATCTTCAGTACCCCTGCAGATGGAGCGCAGCGTAGATACGCCTAGTCACGGGCAGACGGGTCTATCCGCTCAAGGATAGATTCACCAACGTCAAGCTGGTGTTCTTCTCTGACCGCTGCCTCCTGCTGGCCGACTGTCACCTACAGGACGAGCAACGGGCTGGTAAGGGAACGTGGAAGCTGAACACAAAGCTGTTGACCTCAGGAAACATTGAGGAGCTCAAGAGGGACTACGCAGGTTGGAGAACCGTGAAGCCCCTCTTTGAGTCCCCAGCGGACTAGTGGGAAACAGTAAAAGGGAACATCTAGAGGTTCTTCATCCTCAAAGGTGTTTAGGAGGCAAGAGAGAGGCAGGGAAAACTGTCCCAGCTCCAGGAAAGTATGCAGAACCTGCTCCGGCTGCAGATGATGGGGATCGATGTCACGGAGGATCTCAAGAAGGTGAAGGGCCAGCAAGCCTCGCTCTTTGGAAGATAATCTTCCGGTCCAGGGTCCGCTCGGTGGAGCGGGACGAGACGTGCTCACGTTTCTTCTTCCAGAAGGTGCACGAAGAGAGCTCCGTGCTCAGTAGCCTGAAGGAAGAAGATGGCTCGATAATGTCATCTCAGGCTGACGTCATGAAGATCAGCAAATCCTTCTATGCCAGTCTGTATGACGCGAAGCCAACCGACAGCGCTGCCCCCCCCAGTCGTTCCTGTCCTCTATCCCGGAGATCTTAGACAACAGAACACGCGAGAGGCTGGACCAGCCGCTATCTCTGAACGATCTGACCAAGACCCTCGAGTCCTTCGAAAAGAATAAAACTCCCCGAAGCGACGGCTTACCGGTCGAGCTCTATTCCGCTCTGTGGGACTTGATTGGCCAGGACCTGCTGGAGGTGTATGTCAGTACGCTTCGGGCAGGTACCATGAGTGAATCCACGAGGAAAGGCATCATCACCCTCACCTACAAGCGGAAGGGGGAGAGGGAGGAAATCAGATATTGGAGACCAATCTCACTGTTGAATGCGGATTACAAAATTCTGTCAAAGGTAATCGCCAACCGGGTCAGGTCTGCTCTGGGGTCGGTGATTCACCCTGACCAAACCTGTGCTGTACCGGGCAGGAAGATTGCTGAGAGTCTCGCACTTCTTAGGGATACGATCGCCTACGTGCAGGACAGAGGGTTGGACACCTGCCTGATCAGCCTGGACCAGGAAAAAGCCTTTGACAGGATATCACACAGATATAGGAGAGATGTTCTCTCCAAAATGGGCTTTGGGGAGGGAATCTGCAATTGGATCAGACTGCTCTACACCAACATTGTCAGTGCAGTCTCAATCAATGGGTGGGAATCAGATAGCTTCCCAGTCAGATCTGGAGTCAGGCAGGGCTGCCCTCTCTCTCTCCTGCCTTGTTTGTGTGCCACATAGAGCCATTTGCCGAGTCCATCAGGAAGGATGCGAGCCTGAGAGAGGTGACTATTCCTGACAGCGGGGGCCTGCAGGTTAAGGCCCCCCTGTACATGGATGATGTCGCCATTTTCTGCTCGGATTCGCTGTCCGTTCGTAGACCCATGTGCATATGTGACCAGTTTGTACCAGGCCTCAGGGGTCAAGGTAAACCGAGGCGAAAGCGAGGCCATGCTCTTCGGGAACTGGGCTGACCAATCCTCAATCCCCTTCACCATCAGGACCAACCACCTGAAGGTGCTGGGTATTTGGTTCAGGGGGGCTGGGGCGTGCGCCAAGTCTTGGGAGGAGCGTATCAGCAAAGTGAGGCAGAAACTGGGCAGATGGAAGCTACGGTCACTCTCCATCGTGGGAAAAAACCTGGTCATCAGGTGTGAGGCACTGTCATTGCTATTATACGTGGCACAGGTCTGGCCTATTCCCAGAACCTGTGCCGCTGCAGTCACCTGGGCCATCTTCCAGTTTATATGGAGGTCAAAGATGGACCGGATCCAAGGGACTCCCTGTACAAAGATCTGGGCAACGGGGGAAAAAAATACACCCAATGCCACCCTCACCCTGATGGCCACCTTTGTGTGTGGCTGCATCAAGCTGTGCGTGGATCCCCAGTACGCAAACACCAAGTGTCACTACGTACTGAGGTTCTACCTGTCCCCAGTGTTGCAAAGGATGGGCCTAGCTTCGCTGCCGCAGAAGTAGTTGGACCGTTCCGTATCACCTGTCCTTCGTGGAGAAGTTTATGAAGAAAAATACCTTTGACCACAAGTCCATCAGGAAGTGGTCAGCACGTAGTGACCTTGAGACCCTTCGGGAAAAGGAGAGGGTGGATCCTATTGAGCAATTCCCTGAGCAGACTGTCAAAGCCATTTGGCAGAATGCCTCATCGCCAGAACTTTCCAACAAGCACCAAGACATGGCTTGGCTGGTGGTGAGAAGGGCTCTGCCTGTGAGATCCTTTATGCACGCCCGGACTCTCAGTCACACTACACGCTGCCCTCGAAGTGGCTGTGGGGGGGAACAAAACTGTCACACACCTCCTTCTGGAATGTGCCTACGCAGAATAAGTCTGGAGAGGAATGCAGTGGTGTTTGTTGAGGTTTGTCCCGAGCAGCGCCGGGACATGGGACTCCATGGTCCACGGCCTGTTCCCCGGGACGCACACTGAGACGAACATGAACTGTGCCTGGAGGATCATCAACTCGGTGAATGACGTTCTCTGGGCGGTCCAAAATCTGTTGATCTTCTGGCTGAAGGAGTTGACCCCGACTGAGTGTCGCAGACTGGCACATTCCAAGGTCCAGGACTACGTGTTGAGGGATGCGCTGAAGCTTGGGGCAGTGGAGAAGGTGCAGTGGGGAAAGACCACCGTGTAACGTCTACCTGCCTAAAGAACAGGGGGCCCACGCAGTCATTTGGGGTCTGCTGACACCTCAGCTAAAAATGTAATCGTACAGACCTGTAAATAGGAATGATTACTCTGTTTCGGTATGCAAAGAAATGGAATGTTTACATATGTATGACATGTCCAACCTTACAGATCATCAAAGTATTTTATGAATAAAGTATATTTTTGAAATAAAAAAAAGAGAACGTATGAGTTCTACCAAGGTTCGATCCAAATTTCAGCACAGTAGCCACTTCCGTGGAAACGTATGTGGCCTAATATCTCCTTTCGCGGTTTGGTATCACATTTAGTTTCATTAATACTCCTGTAAAGCACCTTGGTGAAACTTTTTAAGATGTTTAGGCGCCATATAAAGACTAGGTGGTATTAACTTGAAATAAACAGTCTTTAATGACTGGGGTTTCCCGATGATAAAGTTTAAATCTGACAGCAAATTGCAGGGACGTTTCTACTTATTCAGTAATTATAACATTTCTGATGCTGATAGACACCATAACCTTGATCAAAAATGCTCATTAAACCTAGATTTAATAATAAGGTTGTTATTATTTAACGTCCAACTGCCTGCCTCAATATTTGCGTACCAAACACAAAAAAAACAATTAATTTGATTTCTCTTGTCGTAAATTTGCTTTGACATTATTGCTGCAAATGAACACACATTACAGAAGAGCATTTAGTGATTAAATTCTACAGGATGAAATAGTATTTACCTCCCAACATGGCTAAATGTAAGTACGATTTGGAGGTGCCGGTATTGGACTGGGGTGTACAAAGTTAAAAATTACACAACAGTTTGGAAAATAACCTAATGTTGTGTGATTTTTAACAATGCAACTACAGTGGATTCGGAACGGCGGAGGTTGTGATTGGATGAACAAAGTATCTGGTGTAGTGGTGCTGGAAGAGCACAGCAGTTCAGGCAGCATCCAACGAGCAGCGAAATCAACTTTTCGGGCAAAAGCCCTTCATCTGCAGTCATTGTTTTTACCAAAGTATCTGGTGTGACTGGCCTGGCGTGACGTCTGTGATTGGTTGGATGTGGCCAGCGTTCTGATTGGATTGGTCAATTGTAGCCACAGCTGTGTTTGCGATTGGCTGGAATAGACGAAGTTTGTGATTGGCTAAAGAAGGCGCGGGCCGCGACATTTGTGAATGACGGTACAGCGGTGGACATGGGAGAAGTGAGATTCAGTTAAAGGACGGAACAGGTGAGTATGTGTTCGGGAGCTCACTACAACCAGCAAGTATTGTGTTTTACCGGCACCAAAGTAGAGAGTCTGAGAAGTCTCTAACCGGCTGTATCCACAGCGCTGATTGATCTATTTATTTATGTATTTAACAGTCGATGAGTTCATGGACATTCCTGTGCTTAACTGCTGTCAATTTATCGTGGCTCTGGCCTTTCAAGATGTGTTTGGTGGCTCAGTGGATGGTAGACCGTCCTCGTGTCAGTAGGTAAAGGGTACAACTTCTATTCTGAGCTCGAACTCAGAGCCGTAATGAGGCAGGTCTTCCACCCTTTCTATTCCTTGAATGTTCTTGATCCACCAATATATCACTAAAACAGACTATCTGGTTATACTCATAGTGCTGTTTTTGAGAATGTTGCTCCTTACATACAGATGCGTTGCCATATTCTCCATGCTGCAACAAGCACTCCTGGGTATTTTCAGATTTTTGTTTTTATTTCAGATTTTCTACCTCTGCATTTGTTTTAATTATGTCCTAAAAAGGACAGTCAATTCAGGACTGAGGGTGTTGTGCTTAAAGGCATGCATTTGAAATTAGGTAAATGAACTTGTAGTGCAGATTGAAATTGGCAGCTATGATGTTGTCGTTATCACAGAGATATGGCTCCAATGGGATCAGGGCTGAGAACTAAATATCCAAGGGTACATGTCCAATTTAAAGGATAGGCAGGTGGGCAAAAAGGTCAGGATTGTCTTGTTAGTAAGAAATTAAATTAAATTGATAGCAAGAAGGGATGTAGAGCCAGAAGGAGTAATGTCCATGTGAGTACAGTTGAGGATCTAACACGAGTCAGAATATGGAGAAAAAAATAAATCAGGAGATAGAAAAGGCATATAAGAAATGTGTACATTAATCATGGGGGACTTCAATATACAAGTGGACTGGGAAAATCTGGTTGGTAGAGATCTCAAGAAAAGGAATTTGTGGAATGTATGTATACAAGATGGTTTTCTGGAGCAGTTTGTGATACAGCCCGCTAGCTTATAGACTGTCTTGGATTTGGTGACGTGTCATGAGGCAGACCTGATTAGGGAGCTTAAATGAAGGAACCTCCTGGAGGCAGTGACCATATTTTGGTAGGATTCATCTGCATTGTGAGAGGGAAAAGCTGGAATCTAATGCACTGATAAAGGTAGCTACAAATACATCAGTGAGGACCTCACCAGATTGGAAGTGTAGTCTAGCAGAGAAGGTGGTTCAGCAGCAATGACAGAAGTTTTCTGGAAGCACAACAGAAATTCGTACCAAGGCACAAGAAACACACTAAGCGGAGGATGATGCAACCATGGCTGACAAGGGAAGTCAGGGGCAGTATAAAAGCAAACAATAAATATACAATCTGGAGAAGATTAGTGGAAGCCAGAGGATTGGGTAGCCTTTTAAGCAACTATCAAGTGAAAAGCAATAAAAGGGGAGACCATGAAATATGAGTAAGCTAGCTAGTAATATAAAAATATTATGAGTTTGTTTTTAGATGTCTGAAAAACATTGGGACACTGGAAAATGAGGCTGGTGAAGTAGTAATAGGGACCAAAGAAATGGCAGAGGAACTGAATAGATATTTTCCATCAGTTTTGACAGTGAAGACACTAGCAACATACCAGAACTTCAAGAGAATCAGGAAACAGAAGTGAGTGTAGTGGCCGTCACTAAGGAGAAGGTGCTGGGATAGCAGAAGGGTCTAAAAGTGGATAAATCACCTGGACTGGTTGGACAACACGGCAAGGTTCTGAAGGAGATAGCTGAAGTGATTGTAGAGGCATTGGTAATGATCTTTCAGGAATCACTGGAGTCAGGAAGGGTCCAAGAATAGTGGAGCATGGCTAATGTAATACACTTGTTTAAGAAGAGGAGCAGGAAAATCAACGTTTCAGACAAAAGCCCTTCATCAGGAATAGAGACAGGGTGCCTGCAGAGTGGAGAGATAAATGAGGGCAGAGGAGATGACCTGAGGGTTGCAGTGAGAGAGAGACTCACTGAGACTCTTGTAAGCTTCCACATAATTCCTATAATGTGGTGTCTAGAACTGAATGCAATACTCCAGGTGTGGCCTTACCAGTATCTCATACAGCTGAAGCATGACCTCGTGGCTCCAAAACTCAATTTCCCTTGCCAATAAACACCAACACACCATATGCTGCCTTAACAACCCTATCCACCTGGGTGACAACTTTCTGGGATTAATGCACTGGACACTGAGATGTCTCTGTTCATCAACACTGCCAAGAATTTTACCATTAGCCCCCTACTTTCTTTTTCTGAAGTGAACTACCTCACACTTTTCCGCATTAAACTCCATTGCCACTTCATTGCCCAGCTCTGCAACTTATCTATGTCCCTCTGTAACCCATAACATCCTTCGCGACTTTCTACAACTCTGCCTACCTTAGTGTCATCTGTAAATTTACTAACCCATCCTTCTATGCCCACATCCAGATAATTTATAAAAACGACAAACAGCAGTGGCCCCAGAACAGATCCTTGCTGCACACCACTGGTAACTGAGCTCCAGGATGAACATTTCCATCTACCACCACCTCTGTCTTCTTTCAGCAAGCCAATTTCTGAGCCAATTCGCTAAATCACCTTCAATCCTGAAACTCTGTATTTTGTGCAATAGCCTACCTCGTGGAACATTATCAAACTCCTCACTGAGGTTCATATACACCACACCAACCACTTTACCTTCATCCACCTGTTTTGCCACCTTCTTGAAGAACACAATAAGGTTAGTCAGGCACGACCTACTCTTCACAAAACCCTGTTGATTGTCTCTAATCAAATTATTCCTTTCCAGGTGATTATAAATCCTATTTCTTATAACCTTTTCCAACACCTTACCCACAACCAAAGTAAGGCTCACTGGCCTATAATTACTAGGGTTGTCTCGTCTCTCCTTAAGGGAACAACATTTGTTATCCTCCAGTCTTCTGACACTTCTTCTGTTGACAATAATGACATAAAGTTCAAAAGCCAAAGACTCTGCAATCTCCTCCCTGGCTTCCCAGAGAATCTGAGGATAAATCCCATCTGGCCTAAGGGTCTTATCCATTTTCAGATCTTCCAAAATCACCAAAGCCTCCTCATTGAGAATCTCAATCCCATCTAATCTAGTAGCCTGTATCTCCGTATTCTCACTAACATTGCCCTTTTCCAATGTAAATACTGACAACAAGTATTCATTAAGTGCTTTCCCTATATCCTCAGATACCACACACAACTTTCCACAATGATCTTGGTCCTAATCTTACTCTAGTCATTCTCTTATTCCTAATATACCTATAGAAGGCCTTCAGGTTTTTTTTTTGCTCCTATTCGCCAACAACTTCTCTTGTCCCCTCCTGGCTCTTCTTAGTCCTCTCTATTGATCTTTTCTGGCTAACTTGTAACTCTCAAGCCCCCTAACTGAGCCTTCATGCCTCATACTCACATAAGCCACCTTCTTCCATCACAATTTCTTTAGTAAACCATGGCTCCCTGTCTTGAAAACTACCTCCCTGCCTGATAGGTCTCTCCTACTCAAGGAACCGCAGTAGCTGTTCCTTGAATAAACTCCACATTTCAAGTGTGTCCATCCCCTGCAGTTTCCTTCCCCATCCTATGCATCCTAAATCTTGCCTAATCACATCATAATTGCCTTTCCCCCAGTTACACCTCTTTCCCTGCGGTATATACCTATCCCTGCCCATTGCTATTGTAAACGTAACTGAATTTTGGTCACTATAGCCAAAGAGCTCACCTGCCTCCAAATCTAACACCTGGACGGATTCATTCCCCAGTACCAAATCCAATATGGCATCTCCCCTTGTTGGCCTGTCTACATACTGTGTCAGAAAACCCTCCTGCACACGTTGAACAGAAACTGATCCATCTAAACTACTTGAACTATAGTATTCCCAGTCAATGTTGGGGAAGTTAAAGTCCCCCATAACAACTACCCTGTTACACTTGCTCCTATCAAGAATCATCTTTGCTATCCTTTCCAGGACATACCTGGAACAATTCAGAAGCCAAAAGAAAACTCCTAAAAGGTTGACCTCTCCTTTCCTGTTTCTAACCTCAGCCCAAACTACCTCAGTGGATGAGTCCTCACATGTTACGTCAGCTGCTGTAATACTACCCTTGATTAACAAAGCACCCCCACCCCCTTTACCATCTTCTCTGTTCTTCCTGAAACATCTAAATACCAGAATCTGCAACGATCATTCCTGTCCCTCCTCCAGGCATGTCTCTGAAGTGGCCACAACATCGAAATCCCAGGTGCCAACCTGTATTGCGAGTTCACCCACTTTATTCTGGATGCTTCTGGCATTGAAGTACGCACATTTCAAACCAATACCCTGATTGCTGTTGCCCTCTCGCGAGCTTGTAAACCTATCCCTGACCTCACTACCCTCAACCTCCTGTACACTGGAACTACAATTCAGGTTCCCATCCCCCTGCAGCATTAGTTTAAAACCCTTGAAGAGCATTAGTAAATTCCACCCCCAAGGATGTTGGTACCCATCTGGTTCAGGTGAAGACCATCCTTTTTTTTGAGGTCCCACCTTCCCCAGAAAGAGCTCCAATTATCCAACAATCCAAAACCCTCCCACCTACACCATCCTTACAGTCACACGTTGAGCTCTGCTCTCTCCCTGTTGTTTCACTAGCATGTGGCACGGGCAACAAATCAGAGATCACAACTCTGTTTGTTTTAGCTCTAAGCTTCCATCTTAAATCCCTGAATTTCTGCCTTAGATCCCCATCTTTCTTCCTACCTATGTCATTGATACCTATGTGGACCATGACTTGGGGCTTCTCCCCCTCCCCCTCAAAGATCCCGAAAACACGATCAGGGACATCACGAGTCCTGGCACATGGGAGGCAACACACCAATCGTCAGTCTCTCTCGTTCTCACAGAACCTCCTATCTGTCCCACTAACTATGGAGTCCCCAATGACTAAAACTCTGTTCCTCATCTCCCTTCCCCTCTGAGCAACAGGGAAAGATTCTGTGCCAGAGACCTGTGGCCTACTGCTTACCCTGGAAAGTCTCCCCCCCCCCCCCCCCCCCCGCCAACAGTATACTTGTTGCTGAGGGGTATCACCATAGGTGATCCCTGCACTGCCTGCTTGTTCCCTATCCCACCCCTGACGGTAACCCATCTACCTTCCTAATGTGGTTGTGGACTAATTACCTCCCTGTTACTCTTCTCAATTATCCCCTCCACTTCCCTAATGATCTGAAGTTTATCCAGCTCTAGCTCCAGCTCCAATTCCCTAACGCAGTTCTCGAGGAACTTGAGTTGGGTGCACTTAGTACAAATGAGGTCAGTAGGGACACCAGAGGTGACCCTTATCTTCCACATACTGCAGGAGAAACATTCAACTGACCTAACCTCCATTCCCACTATTCTGAATTCCCAAATAGACCACTGAATATATGAAACACAAAAGAGAAACACTTGTCACCTTACCAACCAATGCGCATAACATCTTTCACCAGAGATTCTTAGGCAAAGGCCTCCCTGTTACAAACCTGTCAGCAATCTTCAAATTGATCAATGTAGAAAATCATAATTGTAACCAATTTTTTTACAGGACTGAGTCCCATTTTCTATAGTTTAAATGCCATATGGGCACCTTGGCAGCTCCTGTGAAAGGGGAAGTGAGGAAGTAGGGTGAGAGATGGCACGAGTCCAAGTAAGTGGAAGCGTACTTAGAATAGGATTAGAGGTGGGGGGGGGGGGGTGAAGGCTGATTCAGGGTTTGTCAGGTGGAGAAACTGGTCTAGACAGGTCGGGGGGATGTAGTCCCAACCTGGGTATCAGTTTAGTGGTGGGTTGGGAGGTGGGTGTCCATTCTGGGACAGTGTTGTGTGGTGGGATGTTGAGGATTAGTGAGAGTGGAGTTAGACGTTCAAAGATTGAGAATTAAGTTCATTAGTTCCCTTGGGGTTAGAATAGGCTTTTAACCTTTCCTGGGTAACTATAAAGCATAAGTGAGTCCGAACCCTCCAAAGTCTCTGAATATAAGGATGTTTTCCAGAGAGTTTCAGGTGCAGGGGAATTGTCCATTAGAATTTCCAATGTTATGGCAAATGCCTCAAAATGAGTTGTGTGTCAAGAAGTTTGCATGGTTCCAGCACACAACTCAGTCCAATTTCTCTAATGATTCTCTGGCATTCGGAATGTCTGGGCGTAATAACGTATATTAACCATATGCGTAATAACTTATATTAACCTAATAACTTCACACTTCTGTTGAACCAGGCAGCCTGATTCTGCTGAGGGCATTGCCAGCAAATGACTGACTGTCACCTGCTGTATTGAGTTTAAGCAGGCACAGTGCACGCTCTTTTAGTTCACAAGGAGCAGGGTCCTGTGTATAATTTGTGCATATCGCTTCTAGTGCATGCAAGTACGCTAAATTGATTGTCAGTATAATTCTTTCACATCCAGAATTATCTGTGGTGGTGCTACTGAGTCGTTGTTATTGATGGACATTGAATTCTCCAACTTGAATATGTTCTGATCCCTTGCAGCCTTTGGCTCTTTATCTTCAACGTAGAACCATTCAAATTCATCAACTTGATGAGAAGGTGATGGAAAATGTTGGGTTTACAACAAGAGGTTTCTTTGCCAATATTGACCTGCTGCCCTGAGATCCATAATTGGTTTTCAAAGCTAGACAAAAGCTGGAATACTGCCGATTTTGGATATTCTAAAACAAAACAAAAAGTGCTGACAATACTAAGCAAGTCAGGCTGCAACAGTGGAGAGGACAGAATGAAAATTCGTCTGTTAGAAGGGTGCCAGTGAGCGAGGAGGAATGTGGGCCAGATAAATGATAGTGTTCAGGGTAAGTCAAGTTGGGTCTGCGAATTTGGAGACTGGAAGGTGAAGTTGTCACGTTTGGCAGCAGCGGAGAAATGTCAAATGCTTGAAGATTTTGGGGTGTGGGAAGATGTAGGTTGGGAAGAGATTTGGTGTCAGGGTAGTGGTGGATGAAGAATAGATCCATACAGTCTGGAAATAGATCCTTCACTCCAACTTGTCCAGGCTGAGCAAGTTTTCCAAACTAAACTAGTCCCATTTACCTGCGTTTGACCAATATCCCTCCAAATCTTTCCTATTCATGCACTTTTAAATGCCTTTTAAATGTTGTAACTGTATTTGCATCTACCATTTTCTCTGGCAGTTCATTACACGTATGAATCACACTCTGTGTGAAAAATTGCACGTCAGGCCCATTTCAAATCTTTCTCCTTAAAATTATGCCATGTAGTTTTGAACTCCCCCACCTTACAGAAAAGACCTTTACTATTCACCTTATCTTTGCCACTCATGATTTTAGTAGGTATTGGGAGGTTGGGGAGGAGGGAGGGGTAAAGAATAGGTTTTGGGAGGCAGAAGGTAGAATAGGTGTTAGGATGTGAGAGGGTGGTGTTAGGTCAGGGTCTTTGAGATATTGGTGGCCTCAGTAGGGTTAAATTGCGGAATGTATGGTGTCAGTTTAATGGTTATTTAGGAGTTAGACTAAGTATTTAATTACAATTTTTGAGAAGATTTGTAGCTCAGGTTGGTAAGTATGTAAGTTAGCTTGCTGAGCTTGAAGGTTTGTTTTCAGATATTTCATCACCACACTAGGTAACATCAGTGAGAGTCTCTGGTGAAGCGCCAGTGGTATGTCCTGCCTCTTTATTTAAAGATCTTGGTTTCTTAAGGTGGGTGATGTCATTTCTGGTTCTCTTTTTCCAAAGGAAGGTAGATAGGATCTAAACAAATGTGCTTATTGATGGAGTTCTGGTTAGAATGCCACGCCTCTAAGAATTCCTGAACACCATCAAAGACACCAAGATAGAAAAGGATGAAATAATGGTCTCTTTTGACGTTACAGCCCTTTTCACATCAATTAACGTTGCCCTAGCCAAAGAAACACTAGCATCACTACTAGGAAAACCAGGACCACAAACAGCAGACAGCACCAACGTCATGAGCAAAGATAACATCCTCAAACTAGTGAACCTGTGCCTCACTACCCACTTCACATTCAATAAGAAAACCTACAAACAAATCGATGGAACACCCATAGGATCACCAATATCAGGGCTCATAGCAGAAGCAGTAAAGCAGAGACTTGAACAAGCTACCCTCCCGTTTATCCAACCTAAACTTTGGGTCCGCTACATAGGTGACACCTTTGTTGTCACAAAATGGAACAAATTAGAGGAAACATACAACACCATCAACAATATCCTGACGGGCATAAAATTCACAAAAGAGGAGGAGAACGACAACAGACTCCCATTCCCAGATGTGACAGTTTAACAGAGAGCTTCAAATTAGTGTCAACAAAAAAACAACACACATGGACCAAATACTTGACTTCAGAAGCAATTATCCCAACACCCATAAACGGAGCTGCATCACGGCATTATTTCAATGAACTACATCACACTGCAGCACCCACGAACTACATAAAGAAGAAAAACATACCCAATAAACACAGTCTGCCAATTCCTTAGAAACAAACCCAAACAAGCAGACTCAATGCAACCAAAAACTATAGCCACATTACCTTACATCAAAGACATATCAGAAATGACTTCCAGGCTACTCGGACCCCTTGGCATAATGGTAGTTCACAAACCTACCAACACACTTAAACAGTGACTAATGAACCTAGATACCACCAGCAAAACTAACATCATTTACAAGATACCATGAAAGAACTGTAACAAACACTACGTCAGACAAACTAGCAGGAAACTTGCCACCAGGATACATGAACACCAACTAGCCACCAAAAAACATGACCCACTATCACTAGTTTCAAACAGACACCACTTTGACTAAACAACACATACATCCTAGGACAAGTGAAACAAAGGCATGCACAAGAATTCTTAGAGGCTTGGCATTCTAACCAGAATTCCATCAATAAGCACATCGACTTCGACCCTATCTACGTTACGTTGGGAAAAAAAAGGAACAGGAAATAACATCACCCACCTTAAACCAAGATCTATAATTGGAGAGGCGGGACATACCACCAGAGAATGTTACTGATGTTACATAATATGGTGACAAAACGTCTGAAAACAAACCTTCAAGCTCAGCAAGGTAACTTACTTACTTAAGTATTTAATTGTATACTTTTCCCAATTAACATAATTAACTGCAGAATTACTTAGCTCCGAATTCTCTGATTTTAACAGATGTTTTTGGCGGCTTCCAGGTTTAAGGGAATTGCCCAACAGAATATTCAATTTCCTGGAAAATTCCCTTGGATTCAGCTCCAATGAGGATTCTGCCTGGTCTTCGTGCACAACTCCAATTTATGTTGCAGAAGTGACTGCCTGGCCATCGGAAAATCTGACCCAGATCTGAAAGCTCCTTAAAGAAATTCAATAATTTGGTCAGATATAAGCTGCTGTTACTGACCCAGTCCTGATTTTGATGAATGAGCCTTTATTCTTCTAGATTTCTTATGTCTTCCATCATTAATGTTTCCAGCACATACCTCCTCCCCCCCCCCCCCCCCCCCCCCCCCCACCCCAGCCTCCTATATTGAGGCCAGGTTCACAAGTAATTTGAGGTTGCATTCCTTCACAATGGTTTAACTATAATGCATTCACAATTCTTATGTTCTATTTCATTAGTATGTTGCCTGATTGCAATGCATTTTTAAAATATATTTGAGAGACTTTGTGATCTCAACCAATTCCACCAGCATCCTTTTGGATGTTCTGATTATATGTTAACAGAGTCTTTCACAAACATAACGAGCAATCTGAGTCTGTTGTCGCTGCCTTTTTATAAAGGTTCAGGCTTGACTGGATAAAATCGTGCTATTGGAAATGAGAAACCTGAGATTATAGGAACAAACATCATGGAAGTTGCTTGCAATATTGTTAGTTGTTCCTTGAGTCCCTTGAGCAACCATGTACTTCTCTGCTTCTTTAACCTACTCTTGCACACCATCCCAACTGTTAAAGTTTGTCTATCTCCAATGGTGAAAACCTGTTGGATACCTCACGCTCCATTGATTTCTATTTCTTTCTACTTTCTTTGCCTGACGCATTGACTACAGCCTATCTATTATTGCTTGCTAGTCTGCCTCTCACATGTAGGTGAAGACAACCTCGTGGAACATCCCTTTTAGACACTTTTTCTTGGTTGTGTACAGTGTTCTGTGGAGCTAGTTAGTTATTTAGTCCAAAAATGTATTTCTTGAGGGAGTCAATTACTTGGCATTAGAAGGCATATCCCCTTGGATTCTTTGCAGATCCAAGATGACCCACATCCTGTGTGTCACACATTCAGTAAGCTTAACATCCACAGTGACATCTTGATTCCAGTCAGTTTAAAAAGTCTCTTTTTTTTCTTCTAGACTTACCTTGATATAAAATAATTACTTCCTACTGTCAAAAGCTCACTCCAAGTCTCTAAATATAATACATTTTAACTTTGTGTTAAAGTTAATTATGTGCAGTATAACCTTCAAGGTCTGTCCTGAAGGGAGAAATCTGAACTTTACACAAAAGGCAAATCTAGTTTCTACTTCATTCTGGATTAGTGGTGCTGGAAGAGCACAGCAGTTCAGGCAGCATCCAAGGAGCAGCAAAATTGACATTTCAGGCAAAAGCCCTTCATCAGGAATAAAGGCAGAGAGCCTGAAGGGTGGAGAGATAAGCTAGAGGAGGGTGGGGGTGGGGAGAAAGTAGCATAGAGTACAATAGGTGAGTGGGGGAGGGAATGAAGGTGATAGGTCAGGGACGTCGGTGGAGTGGATAGGTGGAAAAGAAGATAGGCAGGTAGGACAAGTCATGGGGACAGTGCTGAGCTGGAAGTTTGGAACTAGGGTGAGGTGGGGGAAGGGGAAATGAGGAAACTGTTGAAGTCCACATTGATGCCCTGGGGTTGAAGTGTTCTGAGGCGGAAGATGAGGCGTTCTTCCTCCAAGCGTCTGGTGGTGAGGGAGCGGCGGTGAAGGAGGCCCAGAACCTCCATATCCTCGGCAGAGTGGGAGGGGGAGTTGAAGTGTTGGGCCACAGGGTGGTGTGGTTGATTGGTGTGGGTGTCCCAGAGATGTTCCCTAAAGCGCTGTGCTAGGAGGTGTCCAGTCTCCCCAATGTAGAGGAGACCGCATCGTGAGCAACGGATGCAATAAATGATATTAGTGGATGTGCAGGTAAAACTTTGGATGTGGAAGGCTTCTTTAGGGCCTTGGATGGGGATGAGGGAGGAGGTGTGGGCGCAGGTTTTGCAGTTCCTGCAGTGGCAGGGGAAGGTGCCAGGATGGGAGGGTGGGTTGTAGGGGGTGTGGACCTGACCAGGTAGTCACGGAGGGAATGGTCTTTGCGGAAAGCAGAAAGGGATGAGGAGGGAAATATATCCCTGGTGGTGGGATCTTTTTGGAGGTGGCGGAAATGTTGGTGGATGATTTGGTTTATGCGAATGTTGGTAGGGTGGAAGGTAAGCACCAGGGGCATTCTGTCCTTGTTGCGGTTGGAGGGGTGGGGTCTGAGGGCGGAGGTGCGGGATGTGGACGAGACCCAGTTTCTACTTCAGCTGTATACAGTGACTCTGAAACTCATTTCAGTTGCAGTTGAAATGAAAATCTAAACAATTAAGGTTTGTTCTTGGGGGCAGAGTTCTCATCAATGAAGTTAACTTGGTTCCTCCTCACTCATCACATGGGCTTAATCATGAGCAGGCATTTTATAGAAGCAAGCCATTAAAATTAGAATATGGAATCTAGTTAAACAAAACAGTAGTCAGGAGTGGATTTGCAAAATTTTCATTGAGATAAAATGTACTTTTCTGAGTAAGTAACACATATTCTTCAGTGAGCAATCCAACCTCTGCAGGAATTAGGTATTACACAAAGATCTGCTATCTGCCCTTGTGATGCATGGCCAAACAAAACAATTTTAATTCTGCTAGGGAGATCCTGGAGTTTGGGGCTGTACCTGGTGCTGTTGCGATTTTGCTTTGCTTCGTTAGCCTTTTTAAATTATGCTGGGAACAGCTAAAGGGTGATTTTCCTTATTGCTCATGCCAAAGATTTTTCTGTAGTTCAGCTGGAGGCATGGACAGAAAATGGCAGATGGAGTTTAATCCAGACAAATATGATGTGATGCATTTTGGAAGATCAAGTACGAGTGGAAATCATACAGTGAATGGTAGAGCCCTGAGGAGTATTGATATGCTGAGGGATCCAGGTTTGCAGATCCACAGATTATTGAAGGTGGCAGCACAGGTATTAGCAAAAAAAGGGCTATGGCACACTTGCCTTCATTGCAAGGGGCATTGAGTTCAAGGATCGGCAAGTTATGCTGCAGCTGTATAAAATTTTAGTTAGGCCACACTTTGAATATTGCTTCCAGTTCTGGTCACCACACCACCAGAAAGATGGACTTGCTTTTGGAGAGGGTACCTAAAAGATTTTAACTGGTATGGGGAATTTTAGCTATGAAGAAAAGTTGGATAGACTGGGTTCGTTTTCACTGAATGCAGGAGATTGAGACACGACCTGATAGAAGTTTATAAGATTGTGAATGGGTTGGAAAGAGTGGAAAGTATGAGGCTTTTTCCCAGAGTGAAAGGGTCACTTACTAGGGCACACAGGTTCAAGGATGTGCAGGGGGTGGGAGTGGAGTTTAAAAGAGATGTACAAGGCAAACATTTCCCACAAAGGGTGGTGCGAGCCCAGAATACGCTGTCAGGAGGATGGTGGAAGCAGACACCATTGCTGCATTCAAGAAGCTCTTGGACGAATACATGAATAGGAAGGGATTAGAGGGATATAAATCCTGTAAGTGAGGATGGTTTTAGTATTGAAGGGCAAAATGTGTTGGCTCAGACTTGGAGGGCCAAAGGGCCTCTTCCTGTGCTCTATTGTTCTTTGAGAACAGCTTGAGTTTCCCCAAAATGTCCTTGTAAGTGGTGCCAGGTGGATAGGGTAAGTGTCTGGAGTACTGGGGTACGAGATGGGTAGGGGTTGGATGCCAGGAGTAGGATGCTAGATAACTATAGGACAGCTGTCAGCTATTTAGGATTCCAACCGGATAGGAGGTAGAGTGCCAGGTGGATAGGATGCCAAATGAATTGGGCACCAGGATGGATGTTAGGAAGGTGACCAGGCAAGTGATGCAGTGTTTTGATTAAGTCAGGGTTGGTAGTAAAAATCCAGTCTACTGAGGCTTGGGGAAGGTGGGTCTGGCTACAGGAGGCGTGTTGGACTGGGCCAAGGGCTTTTGCCCGAAACATCGATTTCGCTGGTCGTTAGATGCTGCCTGAACTGCTGTGCTCTTCCAGCACCACTAATCCAGTATTTGCTTTCCAGCATCTGCAGTCATTGTTTTTACCTCTGGGCCATGGTCAAGTCCAATCTGGTGCGTGGGTGTCCGGTTGTGTCAAGTGGGAGCATCAGGGGTCCGGTTGGGTCAACAGATGGAGTGCATGTATGTCTGTCTGTCCGTCCCACAGGTTTAAAGGAATGTGAGTTCGTCAGAATCTGGGGGTTTGTAATGGATAAGATATAGATGTATGTGTGCTAAATGTGGGGTCTATTGAATAAATACTCCAGGATTGGAGTGTGTATTTAATAGTCTAACCTTTCCTGAGTAACTAGTTATTTAACTTCATCAAAACCATCTGAATTTTCCAAATTAAATTGAGACTTCAGTGTAATTTCCTGGCAATTCCTTTAGAGTGCGCTACAATGGAAATTCCACAGGGACCCCACGTGCACCTCCCATCTCTGCGGGAATAAGGAGTGTCTGGCCATTGGAAAATTCAGCCAGTATGTTATGGCAATAACTGGGACATGGCTGAAAGGAGGGATGAGAGATGGAGAAAGGCAAGAGTTCCTATTAATTGGGATATAGAATGCAAAAGCGGAAAGGTGATGATGAACTTCTATAAGATACCTACTAGATCTCAGTTGGAGTGTTGTATATATTTCTGAGTGCCACAATTTGGGAAGCATGTGAGCACATTGGTTATAGGGATGAGAAACTTCAGTTATGAGACAGTGATACAGTCAAACTATTGTTTTGTGTGCTAACCTGGCAAATCATACCTTACATAAATACATCAGGGTAATAGGCAGAATGGAGAAAAGACGCAGAGAAAGATCAACTCTGATATATGAGAGGTCTGTTCATAAGTCTGATAACAGCAGGGAAGAAGCTATTCTTGAACTTTTTGGTCAGTGTTTTCAAACTTTTGTATCTTCTGCCCAATGCAAGAGAGTATAACCGGGGTAGTAGGGGTCTTTGATTAATTTGCCTGCTTCCATGAGGCAGCTTGACTGGACATGTCAGCATGGTGCCAATGTTGTGAATGGTTACTGCTTACAGCTAGCCAGTATTGCTTAAGGTTAGCTTGCACTGCTTAGAGTAGAGATGCAATGTCATGTGTGGCTACTCTGATGGAGTTGACTCCTTGTAACCAAGCCATTATTTGCTGTAACAGATTACTGTGTCTTCGTAAAAGTAATAGTTGATACTTCATCAATGTTTAGGCTGTTAGAGAAGTAATTCTTCCTCTGCAGGTTTTTCGTTTGTAATTTACTATCATACGGTTAAAATATTTTGTAATACAACAAGTGGAATTCAAAATTTGGGTCAATTTGTGCCTTGATGGATCTAGGACAGCAAACAATGGATATGAGAAAATGCTTAGTTAGGAAGATTTCTGCAGATTTTGTACTGTAATTGTTAATGGGAGTTGTTTAATATATAATTCTGTCACATAGTTTCCTGTCAGAATTGGCTAGTATGCCTGGCTGGGGTGGTAGATTGAATGGGTCAGCACAATATTTCTTTCACCTCTGGGACACTGATTTGAATCCAGTACGCCATTGGTGGAAAGTTTTCTATTTTACTTCAGCTTTTAGGATCTGAAGTTCAAGGACTTTCGTGCAGTCCCAATTCAGTCACTGTAGATCTGAGCCTGCAACCCATTTAAAGTTGGTAGTAGTAATTGGTGGATGATGATGGGAGGAGAAGCGTTGGGACTGCCACTCTACATCTGATTTGTAGGTTTATTTCACACACCGAGGACCTTTTGTCAAAACTTGTGGGGTTTCCCTGTACTGGCATCCTTCATTTGATAGGTATATTTGCTGTTCTGTTCTGAAGAGACTAGCAGAGGAAGAAGAGAAACAACAGATTTTTAGGCTACAATATTTTTGCAAGGTTCCCTTTGACATTACACTTTTAAAAAAAAATGCATCAATAAGGAAGGTTTGACATGAATTGATACTTGGGAAAGATTTTCAGACTGTAAGATAAATAGGGGAGCTTGTATGGCACATGTAGCACTTGAACAGTTTGTGGATCTTTGGAATTCTCTATCCCTAATGACTGCGGGTATTCCATTATTGAGTATCATCAACCAGAGATAACTAGAGTTTTTAGGACAGTAAGAGAATTGATGAATAAGGGAGTGAGATGGGAAAATAGAACTGATATAGAAGTTCAGTCCAGATCTCAGAGAATGGTTGAACAGCCTTGAGGGACTGTCTGGTTCACTCCTGCTCCTATTATATTCTTGTGAAGAAAACTGTACCAATTTTTTTTTCATTTTAATTCTCAAAATAAGTAAGGAATGAAGGCTTGTTATGAAACTTGTATTATATTTTTAATATCAATGTTTGCTCCTTGTCTTGCCTGAAATTTGCTGAGGTACAGTTTCACAGAAGTTGGCAGCCCCTTAGAACCTTATGTAAAAGACTGTTCAAAGGCATGAACCTTGCCAGTCATTGGGCTACTTGATTTTTTTAAATATAATAACGGAAGTGGCAACTGGAGGTCCAGTCCTCATGTAATACAATAGGAATTCCAGAAAAAACCCCACAAAAACTGCGGATGCCATAAATCAGAAACGAAAACAGAAGTTGCTGGAAAAGCTCAACAGGTCTGTTAGCATCGTTTGCCAGTTAGCAGACTACATTCAGCAGGCTTCTGTAGTGTTCTGAGGAATGGTCACTGGACCTGAAACATTAACATTGATTTCTCTTCACAGATGCTGCCAGACCTGCTGAGGTTTTTCAGCAACTTCTGTTTCTGTGCCAAGAAAAAAAAACTTTGATAGTGGGGGCAATGGACTGAATTTTTTCCTACTTTGGGCTTTCTTCGACTGGGATTCATAGCATTCAGTATGTTGCAGCCCACAGTGACTTTTCTCCATCAATATCTTGCCAATCACACAATTAATTATCCAGCCAGTCTCTCTGGTGCCCTCCATATGGGATCAGGCAGCAAATAAGCTGAAGCATTCCTTGCTACCAGGACCTTGTGATGTTTATACCTGCTGATGTCACATTAGTGCAAGCTACACATTAGTTCTAATGATGCAAACTAGAACTGCTCTGCACATTGAGGTCCTGGAATGTAATCATAAGATATAGGAGAAGAATTAGGCCATTTAGCCCACCTGGTCTATTCCACCATGAGATCCTGTTTCTCAACCCTATTGTCCTCCTCCTTTTCCTCCCTGTAACCCTTGATCCCCTTACCAATCAAGAATCTATCTAACTTTGTCTTAAAGGCACTCTGATTTGGCCTGTACAGCCTTCTGTGACAGAGTTGCACAGATTCAACACCCTATGGCTGAAAAAATTCCTCCTCATCTCAGTACTAAAGGGTCATCATTATCACTCAGGCTGTGCCCTCTACATATAGTCTCTCATATTAGTAGAAACGTCTTCTCCACATCCACTTGATCCAGGCCTCTCTGTATTCTGTAAGTTTCAGTGACATCTTCCTCATTCTTCTAAATTCCATCGAGGACAAATCCAGAGTTCTCAACCGCTCCTCACATGACAAGCCCTTCATAGAGTCATACAGAATGGGAACAGACCCTTTGGACCAACCGGTCCACGCCGAGTGTAATCCCAAACTAAACTAGTCCCACCTACCTGCTGCTTGCCCATATCCCTCCAAACTGTCCTATTCATGTAATAATCTAAGTGTCTTTTAAATGTTGTAACTGTGCTCGCATCCACCACTTCCTCAGGAACTCATTCCACACATGGACAGCTATCTGTGTAAAACATTTGCCCCTCATTTTTTAAATCTGTCTCCTCTCACCTTAAAAATACCCTCATCCCCCCCCCTCCCCAGTCTTGAAATCCCCCATCCAAGGGAAAAGATACCTATGACTAACCCTATCTGTACCTTTCAGGATTTTAATAACCTCTATAACGTCATCTGTCAACCTCCCTGGATTTATTCTTGTGAATTTCCTCCAAGGCCAGCACATCCCTCCTTACATACGTGGCCCACAACTGCTCATCATATTCCAAATATGTTCTAATCAGAGCTTTATACACGCTCAGCAGTACATTCCTGATCTTGTATTCCAGCCTTCTTGAAATGAATGCTAACTTCAACCTGCCAGTTGGACCTATGTGTTAACCGTAAGAGAATCGTTAACGAGGACACGCAAGTTGTTATGTGCTTCAGGTACCTGAACCCTTTTCCAATTTAGAAAATCCTATAACCTCATAATTTTTCATATTGTATTCTGTCTGCCACGTCTTTGCCCACTCTCTTAGCCTGTCCATCTTTTCCGCAGGCTCCCCACTTCTTCAACTCTAATTGTCCCTCCATCTATCCTTGTATCATCTGCACACTTAGCAACAATGCCTTCAGTTGCATTTTCCAGATCATTAATGTATGTTATAGCCAAGAAATAGTTGAGAAAAGGAAGTTAGCTGTTTGGTTTGTGGTGTGTGCTAGTAGAAAAGAGGGCAGTGCTGTAGCTTGTTGACTGACAAAGGAGATCTATCACCTGACTCAACCAGCCTGTATTGAGATAATTGCAATGTGGGTCACTACAGTGTCTGGGATGAAACACATTTTTCAG
This sequence comes from Chiloscyllium punctatum, assembly GCF_047496795.1. Classification (NCBI taxonomy): domain Eukaryota; kingdom Metazoa; phylum Chordata; class Chondrichthyes; order Orectolobiformes; family Hemiscylliidae; genus Chiloscyllium; species Chiloscyllium punctatum. The sequence continues at coordinate 66,210,106 of NC_092749.1, read as the reverse complement.
CAGTTCAGGAAGAAAGTTAGTTATTTTCTGCACTCTACAAGAGTAAGTGTCACCATCGTTTCTCTTCCAGCTTACACTTGCGGGGTCATCAATCACTCTAATTCCAACACTGCAGCTGTTCATCACTAAGGCTCAAGCACTACAACTCTTGCGATTGCATGCACGTGTTCATTCAATGGTTCCCACCCATCTCTTCCTCCCAAACCTCTAAGCCCTCCAGCCCCCTCCACATCCTCCTCACTTATTAGGGACATCATACCACCACCCCTGCTTGTGCCTCACCATTAACTCCTTTTCCTCCATCAAATTAAGTTTCTCCTTTTGTCCCTTTGCTGGAAAAATTGATCCACCTCCCAGACTGATGATTCCACTACACCTTAATTGACTTGTCTGTTATGCCTGAACTGATTGCACTTGATCTGTGGGACTGACCATGGCTAACTCCTGATCTGAAATTAGATGAGCACCTGACTGACTGTGGTCCCCTTGATGCCACTAGGGCGGTCTCCTTTGACTTTTAGACAGAGCCATGTCTGCCATAGTTGAAGCCACACAGTGTAAGATGCTGCGCATGCTATTGGTATGACATTGACATAGGATGGTGCTATGCAACAACAAGTCCACCCCCTTGATTGACTGAAATATGATAAGTTGCTTTTCTCTCTACACTACACTAAAATGCAATGCAAGTCACAAAAGCTGGCAGCCAGCTACAAAGTGTGAAGTTAGTGACGCTTTAAAAGAAAACCATCTGTATAGATGCATGTGTGCCCTTGTTCACAGTGACCTGAAGTATGCATGTCATAGGTGTTCCTGGTCCAAAGTGAAGTCTTGTAGGGATGAAGGCAGTGTGAGAGTTGGTCTGATAGTGGACATGGTAATGCAGTGACAGTCTCTGACCTGCCAATCCTGACTTGCATGAATGAAATGTGGAGGAGGACATGGAGTGTGAAGGGAAGTTGTGATGAGCAAATGTTTGCATTAAGGCCCAAAGAGACAAGCAGTTAACAAATGGTTATTGTTCTGAATTTCAAGTGAGGAACTGGTGCTGTCTGGGTTTGTTTTTGGGAAAGGAGAGGAGAGGCTGCATGATTGAGCTATTGATGGGATGTGAATGCGTGGCAGTAAACTGATTAGTGAGATTCTCATTTTGTCATTTAAACTTCCAGGGGAAAATTGGGGAAAATGATTCTTAATTAGACATTCTTATTTATCATTTTTGCTGTTTTTTTTCAACTTTGTTGCCATTATCTATGCCACTCAAAGGAGCAGAAAATTCTGCCCTTTTTGTCTTGTAACCTTTTTTAGCTCAGTAGTTTTAGAACAATCCCATTGCCATACAAGCAGAGAAGTTTGGTGATTCATGTAAATATTACTTCCAGTGGACACAGGAAGGCATCAGCTGTTGGTGTTTTATACTTTGTTTATTAAGGTCATAGAAAGATAAACAATTAGCATTGTCCTCAAACGTTTATTATAAATTCATCTAGATTTTATCCGAGTTTAGTTTGGTGTTTGTTATGGCCATGATATAGGATGCAAAAATGTGATATTTTGAGACAAAGCAGATTTTCTTTTGATATGTTCCACACCTGTTTATAGTTGGTAATCCCTCCCCTCTTGATTAACATTTGGAATATTCAGGGTAGTGGGGGATGGGGGAATGATGGTATTGTGGGCTTGTTTTATGTCAGTTGTCAATGGAATATACTTGATTATTTTTGAAGTTCTCATCATTCATATTAACTCTGTGATTGTATTTGAGGTTTTGAAGTAATTTGGTAAGCAAAATGTATCATTATTACCAGACATATTTAATATCTTTCAGATCTCTATCTTTTTGATAAACCATGGCAAATTGTGAAGGTTTGATCAATGAGTGCCCTCTTCTGATACCTCAGAACAAACAGAAGACTGTGTTTGATGGCTTCATTATGGTTAAGGTACAGTACCTATGTTAGAGTGTAATTGGTTAATACCTGCATCACTAACAAATTCAAATTGCAGTTTGTGGAGACCTTTCCGATGAGAGAGCAAACATGATAACTGGGAAAAAAAGTACTCACTTTGTTTTCTCTTTGTTTTCCTTTTTTCCCACTCCAACTAAGAAAGCTCATGTTTTATAGCACAAGGAAGGATCGAGGATCGAGGAAAACCCAAAGGCTTTCTATAAATATGTCAGGAATAAAGGAATGACTAAAGTAAAATTAGGGCCAATCAAGGATCGTAGTGGGAAGTTGTGCGTGGAGTTGGAGGAAATAGGGAAGTGCTAAATGAATACTTCTCATCAGTATTCACACTAGAAAAACACAATGTTGTCGAGGTGAATACTGAGATATACAGGCTACTAGATTAAATGGGATTGAGGTTCGCAAGGAGGACCTGTTAGCAATTCTGGAAAATATAAAAATAGACAAGTCCCCTGGGCCGGATAGGATTTGTCCTAGGATTCTCTGGGAAGCTAGCGAGGAGATTGCTGAGCCTTTGGTGTTGATTATGTCATCATTGTCTACAGGAATAGTGCCAGAAGACTGGATGGTTTGCACATGTTGTTCCCTTGTTCAAGAAGGGGAGTAGAGGCAACCTTGAAAATTATGGACCTGTGAGCCTTTCTTCAGTTGTGGGTAAAGTGTTAGAAAGGGTTATAAAAAAAAAGGATTTATAATCATCCAGAAAGGAATAACTTGATTGGAGATGAGGATCTAAAATATGGATTTAGGCTTTTGTCAGGAGCAACCATTTTAATGCTTGCTTTTACTAACTACAAAATGGCTTCTTAATGCAAGTAGCATAAAATAACATAACAAAATGGCTTCTAGGAGCAATGGCATCTAACTCTGCTGAAAACTGCATTCCTGAACTAATTGAAAGAGATTAGCAAACAATGCTCTGTTCATAGTATGAATTAACTGAGCAAGATAGGACATTATTAAAGTATCCAAGCTGGTCTTGTAGATCCAGGTGGAGAGGGATTTAAAAACGTGCAAACAAGTCAGTTCCCAGGAAAAATCATTGGCTTAATTTCATGTCTATTTGTCATTTTATTTCATTTTATTGGAGTAATTTTGAAATTAAGGCTGTTCTGTTTGTTAAGAGACCTAGAAAAGTTGTTTGTGTTTTAAGATTGTGTGCAGCTTTTGCAGAGTACACAGAGGTACTTAACCCTTGCATTGCTGGATTATCTATGCCCAGCATCGTAATAAATTATTAAAACTTGCTAAAGGAGACCGAGCACTAGTGTTTATTTGACTGATCGCAGAACTGAGAGGCCCCTCTTGGGAGTCCAAATTTACAGGGATAATCAACATGGTTTTGAGAAGGGTAGGTGATGTCTCACAAATCTTATTGAGTTCTTTCAGAAGGTGACCACACAGGTGGATGAGGGTAAAGCGGTTGATGTGGTGTATATGGATTTCAGTAAGGCATTTGATAAGGTTCCCCATGATAGGCTATTACACAAAATATGGAGGCATGGGATTGAGGGTGATTTAGGGGTTTGGATCAGAAAATGGCCAGCTGAAAGAAGATGGGATGGTGTTTGATTGGAAATATTCATATTGGAGTTCAGTTACTAGTGGGGTTCCACAAGGATCTGCTCTGGGTCCACTGTTGTTTGTCATTTTTATAAATGACCTGGATGAGGGCGTAGCAGGATGGATTCATAAATTTGCAGATGACACTAAGGTCGGTAGAGTTGTGGATAATGATGAAGAATATTGTAGGTTACAGAGGGGACATAAATAAGTTGCAGAGCTGGGCTGAAAGATAGCAAATGGAATTTAATGTGGATAAGTGTGAGGTGATTCACTTTGGAAGGAGTAACAGGAATGCAGAGTACTGGGCTAATGGTAAGATTCTTGGTAGTGTAGATGAGCAGAGAGATATCCATGAACGTAGATCCCTCAAAGTTGCCACGCAGGTTGATAGGGTTGTTGAAAAGGCATATGATGTGATAGCTTTTACTGGTAGAGGGATTGATTTCGGAGCCATGTGGCCATGCTGCAGCTGTACAAAACTCTGGTGCGGCCACACTTGGAGTATTGCCGACAGTTCTGGTCACTGCATTGTAGGAAGGATGGAAGCTTTGGATAGGGTTCAGAAGAGATTTACTGGAATGTTGCCTGGTATGGACAGAACGTCTTATGAGGAAAGGCTGAGGGACTTGAGGCTGTTTTCGTTGGAGAGAAGAAGGTTGAGAGGTGACTTAATTGAGGCATATAAGAGGCATATAATATAAGAGTGTTAGGTAGGTTGGACTGTGAGAGCCTTTTGTCGTCTGAAGGCAATCACTCGCACAAGGGAGCATAGCTTTAAATTGAGGGGCTATAGAGATGGGGCAGATTTCAGAGGTAGTTTCTTTATTCAATGTAGTAGGGGTGTGGAACGCACTGCCTGCAACAGTAGTAGACTCGCCAACTTTAAGGGCATTTAAATGGTCATTGGATAGGCATATGGATGAGAATGGATAATAGTGTAGGTTAGATGGGCTTCAGATTGGTTCACAGGTCGGCACAACATTGAGGGCTGAAGGGCCTGTACTGCGCTGTAATGTTGTATGTTCTATATTCAGCTTGTCATTCCTGAAGAAAGCTATTGCCCCGTAATTGTATCCTTTCCATGACCTTTTTTTTTTTTTTGTTTTCCTTTTCAAATATTTGCCAATTTGCTTTTAAATGCATTTTGCTTAGACTGACCCATTAGAGCAATACATCTTCTAATATGATGCATTTAACAAAACATAACTCTAACCTTTTCATCAACGTTTGGTGATAATCTTATGTGTCATGATCACAACTCATTGATGAAGAGAAATGACATTCCCTATTTGTTATCAAAATCTTACATAATTGTGAAAATCAGACCTCCTCTTAATATTCTATAATGAATTAAACTTCTTGCCCCTGTTAATTCATCTCTAGTGGATTGTCTCCAGGGCATTCACGTTATTCTTAAAGTAGAAGTTCAAATTGGACATAATCTTACTGCAGCTTTTATTAATATAGTTAATTGATTTAGATTTAGCATTTTTTGCTTCTGTACTGTGCTATTTATAAAACCTAGGATTTCAAATGTTTTTAAATGTAGCTTTATCGATTTGACCTTCATTTTTAAAGGTGCAATTATTGTGAATTCCTGAATCTTCGTGTTCTTTTATTCTTTTCAATGTATTACCACTTTTTAAAATCCGTTTTATATCTATTTTCTTGCCTTAACTTGTCTTTTCATTTATCAGGCATTTTCCTACCCATTTATCTATTAGGATGAAAACTGTACAATTTTTATGTGAATGCCATTTTTAGAATTTTGATGTCAAAATGACAGTAGATGGCTGTTGGTTACTCCTGTGATGGGTTTCCTTATGAATGCGTAAAGACAAGATTTTTGGGTCCTGAATTTGACATAAAGGCAGGTAGGTAACTGCAGACCCCCTGTTTACCGTTGGGTTCATGGCCAATAGGGTTAAAATTTAAGGCCATTAGTTTTGTTTCTGGTTCAGAGGAATTGAGGATTGAGCAAGCTTTTTTTAATTTACATTCAATTCGGACAACACCAGAGTTGAGTTCAGAAGCAAACTTACTTTATCTCCTAGGAGTTCAGTACAGTTAAGAGAACCAATCACCTCTCCGGAAGGGCTTAATTTGTGAATCTTGCAAACTAGGAAAGTTTGGTTAGAAAAAAAGTGTTAGAACTGAGAAAGTTTTGATTCTTGGATTTGTGAAAAGTTCACGAAGGCAGACTTGGAAAGCACCACAAGACTGTCTTCACATTTCATGGCAAAGATACTGTAAGGCATTGATTAAGTAGAAACTGAAAGAGTTAGGGTAGTGGTGTTAAATCTTTGGATTTGAGCCTTTGTAACAGATTGCTTTGGGGAACACTACTTTGTGTTTTTATGATAATTCTGTCTTTTATATTTCACTTTTTTTTTCTCTATTCAGTTCAAGAAAATCCGTAGTGTGTGAATATGTTTCAGTAACAAACCATCACATTACTAAAATAACACAAAAATATGATCATGACAACTGAAATCATGACAAAACCTCCTCCTGGAGTTGCTACAATTGTCTTCAATTTGCCACGGTCCCTGTTTTATTTTGCCTTCACGTTTTGTTGCTATCTTTCTACAAATCGTTCACTTGATATAATAGATTTGGAAAGAGAATAACAAATTCTCCAAATGATCTCCCAAGGGACTCTACTGCAAGTTATCTATCATGTAAGTAAAGTACCTGCCATGCTTCCACATGCCCTTTTTAAAAGTCTTTGTCTTAATGTTTCATTCACATGACTAAGGGCAAACATGTCATAATAATACAAGCCTATTTTTTGTCACCCATAAGGTTATCTATTTTGTACCAAGAAAGGATACCTTCTAGATGGTATGTAGTTAAATATAGTGAATGTTGAGTTCTTTGAATAAGTAACAAAGAGGATTGATGAGGGCAGAGTGGTAGATGTGATCTATATAGACTTAAGTAAGGCTTTCGACAAGGTTCCCTATGGGAGACTGGTTAGCAAGGTTAGATCTCGGAATACAGGGAGAACCATTTGGATACAGAACTGGCTCAAAGGTAGAAGACAGAGGGTGGTGGTGGAGGGTTGTTTTTCAGACTGGAGGCCTGTGACCAGGAGAGTGACACAAGGATCAGTGCTGGGACCACTACTTTTTGTCATTTACATAAATGATTTGGATGTGAGCATAAGAGGTACAGTTAGTAAGTTTATAGATGATACCAACATGGAGGTGTAGTGGACAGTGAAGAGGGTTACCTCAGATTACAACAGGATCTTGACCAGATGGGCCAATGGGCTGAGAAGTGGCAGATGGAGTTTAATTCAGATAAATGCGAAGTGCTGCATTTTGGGAAAGTAAGTCTTAACTTACTGGTAAGATCCTAGGCAGTGTTGTTGAACAAAGAGACCTTGGAGTGCAGGTTCATTGCTCCTTGAAAGTGGAGTCGCAGGTAGATAGGATGACGAAGAAGGCTTTTGGTATGCTTTCCTTTATTGGTCACAGTATTGAGTACAGGAACTGGGAGGTCATGTTGCGGCTGTACAGGACATTGGTTAGGCCACTGTTGGAATATTTTGTGCAATTCTGGTCTCCTTCCTAAAGGAAAGATGTTGTGAAACTTGAAAGGGTTCAGAAAAGATTTACAAGGATGTTGCCAGGGTTGGAGGATCTGAGCTACAGGGAGAGGCTGAACAGGCTGGGGATATTTTCCCTGGAGCGTCGGAGGTTGAGGGGTGGCCTTATAGAGGTTTACAAAATCATGAGGGGCATGGATAAGATAAATAGACAGAATCTTTTCCCTGGGGTCAGGGAGTCCAGAACTAGAGGGCATAGGTTTAGGGTGAGAGGGGAAAGATATGAAAGAGATCTAAGAGGCAACATTTTCACGCAGAGGGTGGTATGTGTATGGAATGAGCTGCCAGAGGAAGTGGTGGAGGCTGGTACAGTTGCAACATTTAAGAGGCATTTGGATAGGTATATGAATTGGAAGGGTTTGGAGGGATATGGGCCGGGTGCTGGTAGGTGGGACTAGATTGGGTAGGGATATCTGGACGGGTTGGACCGAAGGCTCTGTTTCCATGCTATACATCTCTATGACTCTATGTGGGGGTTCAGGTGCACAGACTTATAAAATGTCACAAACAAATGCAGAAAATAATCAAGAAAGCTAATGAAATTCTGGCCTTTTTATCTAGAGGACTTGGAATGCTGTGAGCATTCCACTCCACTTGGAATGCTGTGAGCAGGAAGGATATATTGGCCTTGGAAGGAGTACAATGTTGATTCACAAGAATGACACCCGGACTTCAGGGGAAGTAATGAGGAGAGAATATACAAATTAAGCCTGTTTTGTCTAAACTTTAGAAGGTTGAGAGCGGTTCTGAGCAAAATCTTCAAGATAGTAACAAGAAAAGATAGGGTAATAAAGATAAGCTATTTTCACTGGTTGGGGATTTAAGAACTAGTGGCACAGTCTAAGAATTAGGTCCAGATTGTTCAGGAGAGATGTTAGAAACCACTTCTATTCACAAAGGGTGGTCAATGTTTGGAACTCTTCCACACACAGCTGTGGATACTGAATCAGTTATTAATTTTAAATCTGAGATACGTAAATTTTGTTAAGCAATAGCATTAAGGTGTATGGGCCACAGGCTGGTAGACACAGTTAGGCCATAGACCTGCCGTGATCTCAATGGTGGAATATACTTGAGGGGCTGAATGACCTACTCCTGTTTCTATACCTCTTTTATCCCTCATGTGTAGCACTTGTCTAAGCTCTCTCGTGTTCTCAGTCACATTGTTTGCATGTGACCTTCAAATCTATTTTGAAAGCCGTACATGTAACTTTTATCATTGTTCAGAATGTTCATTTGCATTCTCGACAAAGTGTGTAAAAAATATTTGGTTTCAACTTCCCAGAGCTCTCCAAGCTAATTCTTCTTCGTGACGATTTTCAAAGAAAAATTTGTTGTGAGATTTTCTTTACTTGTCTTTGCCAGTTAAAATGGGCAGTGATGCTGTTATCACTTGTTAATCTGCTTTTCTGTGAACAGTATATCTGAAAAAAGAACTAATCAATGGATGGATTTCAACAAAATCTGCTATATCGATGGGGAAGAATGGATTAGTTTTTGGCGTAGATGTGGATTTAGATTCTAGAAATTTTCAAACAATCATTTAGCATTGGGAAAGAGAGAAAATTATCTTTTTTTAAAATTAGAATATTATGTGTTGCTTTATTTGTAATGTTAAATTCTTTTAGAATATTTTAGATTGTCTTAGCTGATGTGATGTGCATTTTCAAAGCAGAGTTTTCAATGCATTGTTGAGTGTGGCTTGGTTTGAAGTCTCCTCAGTGAGGTGGAAGCTTGCAATAACAATATATTTTTTTCTGTTTTGTAGTTACAGAGCATCAGTCATCAGATTAAAGATTAAACTATAATAATGTTAACATGGTCTGTTGGAAGTGTGCACTGTACTGAGTGTCCTCTCTCTTGTTATTGTTTTGGGGCTAGCTATTTTGACTGCTGCCAATACACAACTGTAATTGAGTGGTTAGCACTACTGCCTCACAGCATCAGGGACCCGGGTTTGATTCCAGCCTTGAATGAACGTCAGGCTGTGTGGACTTTGCACGTTCTCCCTATGTGTGCATGGGATTCCATTGGTGCTGCAGATTCTTCTCACAGTCTAATGATGTGTCGATTAAGTGGATTGGTCGTGGTGAATTGCCCATTAATGCAATTGCCCAATTATGAGGATAGAGTAGGAGTCTTGATCTGGGTGGGATGCTGTTTGGAGGTTCGGTGCAAACTTAGTGGGCTGAATAACACTTTTTTTTCTGCGCTGTAAAGATTCTGTAAATGATTTATAATAGGTTTATTAACCACTTCTTTAAAATAAATAGCCTAATTCTAGCTCCACAATGTTCCTGCCATGCTGTTTGAACAGAATTGTCATTTATTAGGTCTTTAGTAAAATGATGTTTAACTGATATCGTATGGCCTCTATCATCCAAACTTTCTTTAATTAACTGTATTACTGGTTGAGAATTTCAATAAACATTGTAATAATTAGGCAGCCAGCAGTTTATCTTCACACATTTCAGTTGGCTAGGTTCAAGTTGAGTTGGTACTAGAATCATTAAGCTTCATTACGTAATTGTCTTTAACCGCAGCCACTGGATCCAGGAGCAATGAATAAAAATGCATCTCCAGTGTGCTCACTGACTCCCAGCCACAAAAATCAATGCTAACAATAGAATATGCTGAACTTCAGTTATTGCATCAGCATTTCGGATCAGCCCTGATCTCTGAGGAACTGCTTACTCTGAAATTGTTTGGGATACTGCCTTTTTAAATTCACTTCTGCAGTGTAGATGGTGCAAATCCTGTACATAATGTCAGCTTGAAATACTCTAGTCGCTATGCAGAACTGTGTTTAAGGAGGCCCATTTGCTGGTTTTAATGCTGGTAGCTTTGCTGAATATTGGGAGTGAGTGCATAATATTGTTAACATTCATCTGGGAGCTCTGATTGTTTTCACTGAAATGTAGGCTGGTACAAGGTGGAGTTGTGAAGAAGCTATTGATTTTTCCCAACAAAGGGAAGTGCTGCTGAAAAATCTCAATTACCCACAAATTTGTTATTCTTCAGAGGTTAATTGGTCCACTCTTTGGTGGATAATCCCCTGAACTTTATTTATTTTAATAGGGGTTCTTTGCATTTTTAACTTCTTTCTGACCGATGTCACATAAATTAGGTTAAAAGAACACTGCTATGATTTGACTATAATGAAAAGGAATTTTGGATTACCTTTTTAAATATATCCTTTCTTTTGACTGCACCTTTACAGGACAAGGAGTTTCGTATAAGAATTCTGTTGCCAGAACAGAAATGTTTGCGAAATGCAAGGTATGGTTTTTTAAATTTTAATTACAGCATTTGTACTGTTTTGATATTTGCCTCCTTGGCTTAGTTACAAAGCTCCTGAAGAGTTTGACCTAACCTAGGCTGGCATTTTAGTGCAATAAATGAGGGTGTACTGCATTGGTAAGTACTATCCTTCAGTTGGTCTTAAATTGAGGCCCATCCAAGATTCAGTGATCTTCCTTTTTTAAAGAAAATCTTGTATATCTGTAGCACCTTTCACTATCTGGGGCACAACAAAGCAGATTTCAGTCAGTATACCTGTGTACTGTTTTGCAGCGTCAACCATTGTTATAATGTAGGAAACATGTCAGCTAATTTGTACACAGCAAGTTCCTAAAAGAGATAAAAACAAGCATGTGAGTTTGTTAGGTAAGGAGTGGAGAGGGTGCCAAAGAGAACTGTGCTGTTTAAATAATGATATGACCTCCACTTGAGAAAGTAGGAGGAGTCTCAGTTTGATGTCTCATCCGAAGATGGCATCTGTGCAAGCATTCTCTTCATGGTGTATGCAGTCCTGGCATACACAATAGTATTCACATTTCAGGATTGGGTGATGAACCTACATTCTTCTGACTTGTGATGACATAATTCTATTGAGCTGTCTTTGGTAACTGAAGAATGCTTAAGTGGTGGAGAGCATTCATCATGTTTTGACCTCTGATTTGCCCACCACAAATATGACTAGTACTGTGCCAATTGGCTTTCACATTTGTTTATAGCCATAGCAACTCCATGAAGGCTGTGCATAAGGATTAAGACATTTCCATTAATACAATAAGGTGCTGAATAAATCTTTCTGTTTAAGACCATAAAATGTTTTGGGTTTATTTATAGATGGTGTGATGCTACTGTGACTTTAAGAGGTGTTTTTAGTTTTTTTTAAACAAAGAGAGCCAATTCAGTAAACAGATTGAGAGACCTTGGATTTTATTTTAATATAATGTAGAAGTAGCCCAAACATGTGGATTCAGGCTCCCACAGAACCAGGGTTTTAGTTTAGCTTTCAATAATTCGCAATTTGAAGCTGCCATACATCACCCCCTTCTGTAGCAAAATGTTTGAGTTCTCTGTCTGCCAAAAATTTCTCTTGATGTTCTTTCCAACTGGATTGTATGTGAGACAATTTATTTTACGGAATTTGCCTTTACCAAGGATATGTTTATGAGGTGTTACTATATTGGAACAGTTGCTGTTTAGTAGTTAAATAATTTATTATTGTACTAAGTTTGCCAACAGTTAAAGTTAGATCAGTTTTGTTTTTGTATTTTATTTGTAGAGTAAGAGTAAAGTGTGATTTGCTTAAAGCGAGTAATGTAATCATTCAAATTATATCTGTAATATTGCACCTTACATTTGCCTTTAAATAAGAAAAAGTTAGGGTCAAAGCTACCTCCTTGGTATACTTGAAGGGAGTTTGGTCTGGTCCATAACAGTAGCCTCTAGGATCTTGCACCAAATCTAGATTATGGAAATATCCCCGTTGCAAGACACCTAACAGATTAATCCTCTGTCAGAACTGGAAACTGAAAGTCGAACAAACGTTTTAGAAATGATGGGATGAAAGAAAAATGGGATGGAGAGGGTGTCTCAAGATATTCCAAAGCAATGTAGTGTTCCAACCCAGGGTAAACTCTTCTGCTTAATTTAAATCAGCAACACAGAAAAGATTTATCCCATGCAGTAATCGGTGAAAATCTGAGAGGCCAAGAACTATTTAAAGTAAAAATGAACAACTTTATTTCTTAAAGTATAACAGAGAATGATTGACCAACAACCATTTACAAATCCTTCTTTTAACCAATCTTTTAACTTCCCCTTCTCCAATACTAGTCCAATAAAACTCCCGATTAAGATTTACAAAACTAAACTTCTTATCTCAAAACCAGGCAGCTTTCCATTCTTCTCTGTATTGCAGTCTTCTTTTCTTCTTGGGGATTCTGCTTCATAGGTTACTGATCAATCAAGGTACCTTTAAGAGAGCTATTTTTTCAGGCAGTCTTTACATGCTGGTGGCTTGGCAGTTCTCCTCCAAACTGTTCAATCTTTTCCAGTCGTAAACCCCCCAAAACATGGGATTTTGTCATTGGCTTTTAAGTTTGTCAATATGCTAAATTCAAACTGTATTGAAGTTTGATATTTTTGGGGGTATATTTAAACTGATTGGCCTAATTTAAATCTGTTGTTTGTCTCCAGGCAACCAGCAACCCAGCTACTCCATAGCTGGACCACAGAGAATCATAGAGGTGTAAAGCATGGAAACAGATTCTTCAGTCCAAGTCGTCCATGCCGATCAGATATCCCAACTCAATTTAGTCCCATGTGCCAGCACCCGACCATATCCCTCCAAATCCTTCCTATTCATATGCCCATCCCGATGCCTTTTAATTGTTGCAATTGTACCAGCCTCCACCACTTCCTCTGGCAGCTCAGTCCATACACGCACCACCCTCTGTGTGAAAACTTTGCCCCTTAGGTCTATTTATATCTTTCCCCTCTCACCTTAAACCTAGGCCCTTTAGTTCTGCACTACCCCACCCCAGGAAGAGATATTGTCTATTTATCCTATCCATGCCCCTTGTGATTTTATAAACGTCTATAAGGTCATCCCTCAGCCTCTGACGCTGCAGGGAAAACAGCCCCAGACTGTTCAACCTTTCCCTATAGCTCAAATCCTCCAACCTTGGTAACATCCTTGTAAATCTTTCCTGAACCCTTTCAAGTTTCACAAGATCCTTCCGATTGGAAGTAGACCAGATTGCATGCAGTATTCCAAAAGTGGCCTAACCAATGTCCTGTACAGCTGCAACATGACCACCTAACTCCTGTACTGAATACTCTGACCAATAAAGGACAGCATACCAAATGCCTTCTTCACTATCCTATCTACCTGCGACTCCACCTTCAAGGGTCTATGAACCTGCATTCCAAGGTCTTTTTGTTCAGCAGCACTCCCTAGGACCTTACCATTAAGTTTATAAATCCTGCTAAGATTTCTCAAAAGCACCTTGCATTTATCTAACTTAAACTCCATCTGCCACTTCTCAGTCCATTGGCCCATCTGATCAAGTTCCCTTTGTAATCTGAGGTAACCTTCTATGCTGTCCACTACACCTCCAATTTTGGTGTCATCTGCAAACTTACTAATTATACCTCTGTTCTTGACTACTATTGTAAGGTTTATCTTCCTGTGGACTGATAATGCCTTGATGAGTTACCAACTCATGCACTCTTTTACCGAAGTGATGAAGCCTGTATGTCGATGTATTTCTTGTAAAATTCTGCAATTTGTAACTTGAAAATTACAAAATTTGTATTCTTTTATTTTTATGCTTTTAATCTCTTGAAGACTTCAATGCAGCTGGCAGTTAAAACAAGTCTTGCGAGGATACCAGCACATAGTAAAGCAGGTAATGTGCAAAATAATGACTCCAGTAGCGTAATAAAAATTTAGAGGTACTATAAATTGTCTTTGAATGGAAAAATGATATATTTGAATATAATTTACCTTACTAAAGAAGAAGTACGCATTTACAAACAAAATTGACACCATTAATATGAACACAAGGAACAGCAGAAATTAATAAGCATGGAATTTTTCAGATTATAGCAGGTTAAATTAGAGTATTTTTTAATGACATGTAATTGTGCTGCCAAGCTTTTTGATCGACTTGTGAAGGCTGAGGTGTAGTCCACAAGTGAATCAAAACTAAATAGCTACTTGAGAACGCACTATTATTAATTAGATCGTAATACTTAGTCTGAAAAATAAACCAATGTATTCAATGTCTTTAGCCAGAAATTGTAGCTAGGTGTTTGTAGTTCATCTTTCAACATTTCTTGCTATTATTTGTCAGCATAATAAATGGATGCAACATTGTCTATTTGTTGGTTAAGCAGCACTAATCTCTTCAGTTCACACACTTTCCTATTTATGTTCAGATATCAGACCACATCAAAGTAGACAGTTCATAGCCCTGAGACAGTAATGCTATTTCTATGTAAAGATATTTATCTCATTAAAAAGGAAAGTTCTGTACTGATGAGTAACTGTATTTATCAAAGTCTGTCAACTGACTTGTCTAAATCATGTAATGAATTTCTGTCTGGGAAGGCATTGGAAACCAGAAAAGTATTACTGGTATTCATGTTGTTGATTTATTATTCCCCCCACATATGATAACAATAAAATACATATGGAGCAGGAGAAAAGGCAACATGAATATTAGATACTTATAATCCAATCAAATCTTGCACTGTATTGCACCATCAGTCACTGAAAGAACATTTGACCATTTTCCTTTTCTCCACCAGAGACTGCAACACTGCTCTGACTTGGTCAGTTTCATGTTGGAATTTAAGACTGTTTTGGTGAGTACAAGGGGTGGGACATAAGGAGCAGAGCTGTATAAAACTGCATTTTTATAATTTACTTTTTTTTTCTTAACAACTTGATTAATCAATTCTATACTCCAGCCAAATATCTCAGATTTTGCATTCTGTTGAATGCAGGGAAGAAACATATTATTCTCATTCTAAGCTTTGCTGCATTTACATTTCACTGTATAACTTTGGGGATGCATTTTAATACCAAGTGCATCTAAATTGGGAAATTCATACCATTACCATTGTTTTCCAAAAAATATCCATGTTTGAATGCATTATAGATTGTCAATATATTATCATGGCTTCCACTCTTGAAACATCTTCATCATTCCTGGAAGAAAGTTTCACATGTCACATGGAAACATAGATGGGCCAATGGGCTGACGAGTGACAGATTGGGTTTAATTTAGATAAATATGAAGTGCTGCATTTAGGAAAGACAAATCAGGACTTAATGGTTAGGTCCTGGGGAGTGTTGCTGACCAAAGAGACCTCTGAGTGTAGGTTCATTGTTCCTTGAAAGTGGAGTCACTAGTAGAGAGGATAGTGAAGAAGGCATTTGGTATGCTTGCCCGTATTGGTTAGTACGTTGATTATAGGACTTGGGAGAACATGTTGCAGCTGTACATGACATTAGTTAGGCCACTTTTGGAATGTGTGTGCAATTCTGGTCTCCCTGCTTTAGGAATGATGCTGTGAAACTTGCAAGGGTTCAGAAAAGACTTACAAGGATGTTGCCAGGGAGAGACTAAATAGATTTGGAGCTATTTTCCCTGGAGCGTCAGAGACTGAGGATTAGAAGTTTGTAAAATCATGATGTGCATGGATAGGGTAGATAGACAAGGTATTTTGCCCAAGGTTGGGGAGTCCAAAGCCAGAGGACATAAGTTTAAGGTGAGAGGGGAAAGATTTAAAAGGGACCTAGGGGGCAACTTTTACTACAGAGGGCGGTGTGTGTATGGAATGAGCTGCCAGTGGAAATGGTGGAGGCTAGTTCAATTACAACATTTAAAATACATCTGGATGGATATATAAGTATGAAGTGTTGAGAGGGATATGGATGAAATGCTGGCAAATGGGACTAGATTAATTTAGGATATCTGGTCAGCATGGGTGAGTTGGACCAAAGTGTCTGTTTTTGTGCTGTGTATCTCTGATTCTGTGACTGATTCCAAAATCATCTTGTCAATTTTCAATCTTCATAAGTACTTTTTTAAAAGGGAGGTATGGTAGCCAGTGAGATGTAGCAGCAACTTTCACCACATTACACATTCCTAATTGACTTGCAAGTGATATATTTGTTTAGCTGGCTGGAAAGCTCTTTGCAAGTTACTACTTTTGTAATCAACATCTTCTGTGTTGAGTAATGAACATTTCGCAGATGCTGCAATTCCATATAAGGCCATCCCTAATTTCTGAATTATGAATTTGTGAGATCAGCTTTGTTATTTGATCAATTTGTGATTTATTGAGGAAGATATTTAAATACAAGCAACATAGATTAATATAGTCAAATAGATAATTTTAAAAACCTGAAGCATTTCAGGTGAGCAATGGACTATATGCTTTTCTTAATTTGGATGCAGGTGCAGTAAGAGATGCATGCAAAGTTCAAAACTTTATGGAAAGTCTAAGTTGATGTTGTAAACCTCTGGAAATTTAGAATCCTATAGTAACTGTATGAACCTAACCAAATTCAGCCATGGGTGCTCAATAAGTATTTAATCTGATTAGTAAAAGCGGGGATTGTTTTAATTTTTGTATATTGGCTGTTTTTGGAAATGGATACTTCTAGTCCATGGAACATCTGAAGTGAGTAGGAAAGAACTATTGAACAATATGTTTCCTATGCAGTGACATATTCTTTGCATTATTGTCACATGCTGATAAATCTGATTGGTTAAAAGAGCTTTCTGGTTTTTCTTGACTCCTAATTGTAATGAGTTGATATTGCTCCCTGCTGCAATTGAATGCTATATGAAAAGGAATCCATGAATAAAATTTGACAACAGGACCTATAATTGAAAAATTAGAAGAAGTCTTTTGTAAAATAAAACTAAGTTTGCTGAAAATGTGAGCAAATTGTTTAAATTCCTTTAAAAGGTTAAATTTATCGCATTTAACTTAAATGAATTATTACCTCTGATTAATGGCTGGTGATTTGCTTTGAAGGTTTTGCCAAAGGAACTTGCTCCTCGGTGGCCCAAGTTCACCCAAATTGGAAAACATTTTTCTTCTTTTCCCTTTCCCCTCTGTTGTGTAATGCCTCATCAGAAGGCTCAGCCAAGAACACTTGGGACAGTTGCAAATCTAAGTCTGTGAATTATTTCATAGTATGAAACACATCTTGAAAAAGCGCTGTGTTTTGATCAGTAATTTGTATATTTTTAAAATATGCTTTCTGGCTTCACTCGAACTTGCACAATTACTCAGCTATAAAGCTGAAGATGGCCACATTAACAATGAACTCTCTTATCTATTTCATGGCAAAGAGTATTGAAACTTACAGAATTAACCTCCTTGGAACTGGAATCATCCCTTGTGATTTTCCACACTTGACTTACACACTTGAGTATGTAGCTTTGTTTAATAGGAAGGCAATGCTGCATGCACAACTTGGGCAACTTACTAAAGCAATTATAGTGGCAGCAGTCATTTAAAATGAATTTATTTTGTCTTATGTAATTCAGTTTTTCACCAAATGTCTGTTACTCTTTAACTTGTCATCACGATACCTACTAAAACTATAATAAAGCAGAAAATACTGGAACTATTTTGCAAGTCTGGCAACATCTGTGGAAAGAAAAAACAAAGTTAGCATTTCTGATCTGATGGAATGTCATAGACATGAAATGTTAACTTTGTTTTTCTCTCCAAAGATTCTGTCAGACCTGCTGAGTATTTCCACCATTTTCTATTTTTACTTTAAATTTGTAGCATCTGCAGTATTTTGATTTCTTTTTTGTCTCCTTAAATTGTAGTCATTTATTGAAACATTTCTTTTACTCATGCAAGGTTCTCAAATTATGTTAATTTGAGAAATCTTGAAATATTGAAATATTGGGCTGATGTAACTTCACTTCAGCCTCATGGTGAATTTTTGAGTTGAAACTATATTGGTTAAGATAAATGTATTGATGGTATGGGACTGTTAAACGAGAATAGCAGTGTAAAGTGGACTTACCCATGAAAAGAAAAGTTAATCAAGCTCTCAATTTTGCCTCCTTTTGCATCTCCCTTTTTAAAAATTTGAATAGAAGATTGACTGGAGGTAAAAATTAGCGATGTGAAATGGATGGTCAATTTCATTCTACCAGTTTTACACTCTAGCACAAAGTCTAGACCTTTATGACTGATTAATGTCCCATTGTAATTTCTCCATGTTGTATATCATTAAAAATAAAGGGCTGAATTTTACAGCAGGCTTCAGGATCCTGAAGTTGAGCTTAAAAGTGGGCCCTTAGCTTGGAGACGCGACCATTATCTCCTAAAAGGCCACCTGTAAAATTGAGCTCTTCCAAAATTCGACTTCCTATCAGCCTGTTGATTTGCATTGGCTCCCAGTCTGGTTTGACTTTAAAGATTTTCAGTGACAAGATTAGAGTGGTGCTGGAAAAGCACAGCAGGTCAGGCAGCATTGGAGAAGCAGGAAAAATTGACGTTTAGGGCAAAAGCCCTTCATCAGGAAATTAATTCCTGATGAAGGGCTTTTGCCTGAAACGTCGATTTTTCCTGCTTCTCGGATGCTGCCTAACCTGCTGTGCTTTTCCAGCACCACTAATCTTGACTCTGATCTCCAGCATCTGCAATACCCACTTCTGGGTACTGCAGATTAAAGATTTTCATCATTCTTTTAAAATTCCTTCATAACTTAGCTCCTCCTGATCTCTAACCTTGTCCAGCTCTTCACTCCTCAGTGATATGCGCTCTCCTTCAATTCTGGCTTTTTTCGGTCATCCAAAATCTTTAATGCTCCACAATTGCATGAACCTTCAACTCCCCTGATTCTAGGTTTTGGAATTCCCTCTAAATTTTTTTTGACCTTCTAAGCTTTCTGCCTTAAGTTTGATCCTTAAAACATCTTGACCAAGGTTTTGCTAATGTGTCCTGATAACCACCCTGTGAGGTTCAATGTCACAGTTTGTCCTGTAATACTCCTGTAAACAAACGTTGTGGGTTCAAGGCACTTTATAAATTTAAGTTGGTAGACATGCCATGTAGTCTTTTTTTCAGTTGTGCATTCTTCTTTTTTTGAGTGTAAACTTCTTCAGTTTGTCACTCATTTCTTTAGGTTTGATGCCTCATATGAAGTGGGACTGGTTCTGCCAGTTTCTTTTGAGATCTTCTGAAGAACTGCTACAATATTGCTGCAAAGTATGCCATCTAGCAGCCAAATCAAGAACTGAAGTCACTCAATGAAGGCTGCCAAGTTTGAATGCAGAAACTATCATGTAAGAGCACAAGGAAATGGAGTAGGAGAAGGCCATTTGGCTTTCGAACCTGCTCTGTCATTGAGCTGAAGCACAACTGCTCAACCTCAGGTCAATATTCCCATAGTATTATTCAATTCCATTTAGTATCTATTGATCCCTAACATGAATATACTCAATGAGTGAATATCCATACCTTTGGGATGAGAAGACATTTCTTTGCATAGCTCTAATAGCTAACCCTTTATTTTGGACTGTGACCCCTAAGACTCCCTAAGCAATGGATAGTTTGCTTGGCAGTTTAACGTGCTATTATGGGTTTATCATTGAAGGTTTCTATAAAGTTGCTGTTCACCTCAACTCTTTGAAGGCAGAAAACAATTTCTATATTTTTCAATAAATGATTCCAACAACGATTGCCTCTGAAGCAAGATCACTTGCTGACTCAGTTAAATAGTTGAAGTACTTTACTGTGAGTAATTAAGAAATTATGGAGTATAACAAAACATAATAATTTCAACTTGTTTACTGCCTGGTCATTCTGTCAACCCAGTGCACTGCATTTTTGTAATCTATAAAATTTAGACTGGTGTGGTAAATGTGTTGTGGATAATTACTGAAGAATGACTTCTTAATTTTGTAGGAAATTGCATTAAGGAACAAAAATGACCTGGCAGCTCCTCCTCCTCCACAATATTATGCACAGCTTATTAAAGAAATTGAAAGTTTGGGTTGGGATAAGTAAGTTGCAGTTTCTTTCAATTCCGTTATTATGATTGAATTCATGCACATTTATAACTATAACATTTCATTATTATTGTCTGTGTAAAACACTTATTTCTAATTTACTTGCGTATATGCTTTTTAAAAGAAATATGTGTGTATATATGTACTGATCTTTGCCACGACAGTTGAACCGATTGATAATGAAAATACAAATACGAGGAATAGTCCGGAATATTCTGTGGAGGAAGAATGAAAGTTAAGATGTGGATTTTTCCCAGTTTGAGTGATAAAGAGAAATGGCTGCAAGTTGTGAGACAACTGCGAAAGGAAAATGAGATTCTCAATGTTGAGGATAGAAAAGTCTGACTTCCCTTTTGAGGGTTCAGTGGCAAATTAGAATTGTGCCGGTGAGTGGCAAGAGTCCCATTTGCCTGCAAGAGCTTCTCATTATTATTACACTTCACCTCATTTATATACAGTTAAGTATTTTCTGAGGTGCCAATGAAAAGCTTGATGGCATCATACCCTGACTTAAAATTCAGAAAAATTACGTAGCAGCTGCAGCTTATTGACATCTGTTCTCGCCTCCTTCTTGGCTAGTAATCCCCAATGCCTCAGAGCATGCTCCATGGGCAGTGACCGCGTGCATTATTTCTCCATAGAAACCTTGCCCAGCAGAGTACCAGTCTCTCCACCTGATCATGATGATCTCAGATTCCCTTACAATACAGTTCAGCCCTTCAATAGTATACTTTGGAGCTTATCGACACCTTGCATTTCAGTATTGCTTCCAGGTTGCTTTGCACTGCAAAGATACACACCCATCTCATGCATCAGAACAGGGTGCACCTCTGAGCTTTTACTTTGCTTTCTTGGCTCACTCAATTTGTGCTTATTTGGATGCCAAAGACATCTCTGGCTTGCATTGCCTTTTAGAACATTGGTGCTATGTTCAGAACTTAGTCTGTTAGTAGTTCTGTCTTGCCTTGGTTTTACTACACAGAAAACTGGGCACTGGTATTTGCCAGCACTGAAAAGTCAAGTGGAGGCAAGGTAAGATGCTGTATGCTACTGTGCTATGTCAATGGCTCACCTGTAGTGTGCACCTGCAGTTATTGGCATTCACGCTACTTCATCAAACAAGCCTTCATCCAGTGAAAAGTGACTGTGGTTAGTTGAGAGTGGTATCACAGTCATTCAAGGGCATCATCTGATCTCAGTGCAGGGGTTGGCCACTCAGCAGTTTGGTATAATGAGGGTTCAGGGAATTTTCTCCTTATACTCTCGTGTCACAATCCGTTTCTAACCAGTCCAGTGACTGGTGGAAAGTCAGTCAGGGAGCTGGATAGAATTCGGTTCAAGAGCTGCCTTCCCAAGTCAGCCAACGAGTTGGACAATAGTCATTCCAGGAGATTTGAGCTTTAATTGTCAAAGGCTTTATTAGGGGACAGTTTTATCTTGGGGAAATTGGAGAGCTTGAGTTTGTGGATTGGAACCATTGTGCCAGAGTGGAGAAAGGGCAATCACAGTGAATGGGAGCAATCCTTGACATATGTGTTCAATGGCTGCCACTACTCTTGACTCGATGAGGATAGCACTAGATCATGCTGTTGAGTGTGGTTGTGTAATTACGCTGGGGGCCAGGGGAATATTGGCGGCAGGACCAGTTAAATAGGAGAATTTGAGAATGTAGAAGGCTTACAGCTAATAGAGTTGAGAGGACTGCAGTGCAAAAATAAGATGATGATTGGGGCTGGGCACCTAGATTAACAGATGGAGTGTGACATTACTTGTGCCACATGTATCTGAATAAGGCCTAATATGTTAGAGGTGTGTGTGGAAGCTTTCAGTGACTTCCATGTCCTGTTGTATCAAGGCTGATGTTAAAGTCGACTGCAACTTGCTGCATTCATTCATTGTAATTGCCTTAATGGATCTAGCCACAGCAGGTGTTGTCATCGCTATGGCCACAGTGGAATGAAGGAGCAGAGAAATTGAGGAAGAGCAAAGCATCAGCAAACGCAGGGCCAGCAGCAACCTCTAGTGGCTGTTGAGCAGCCTTAACATCAAGAAGATCCCTTTAGGTAGCAGGGGAGATTCCAAAGGATAAGATTAACAGACTTTGCTGTCATATCCTCCAAATGAGTGGCACGACTGAATGAGGTTTAGAGAGACTATTACTGAGTTGTGACATCTGCTGGAACAGAACTTGTGACCTGAAGGAGTAGTGGCCAAACTATCCCAGTACTTGTTAAGTGGACACTTATGATTACGTTTTTGGAAAGACAAAAATGTTGCGGATGCTGAAAGTTTGAAGCAAATACCGATTTGCTGGGGAAACACAGCAGATCAAGCAGCATCTGTGAAGAGAGAAACAAAGTTAATATTTCAAATCTGTAATGATTCTTCAGAACTCACCCAGTCTGAAACATTGTGATTCTGGATGTTTGAACATTAACTATTTCTCTCCACAGATACTGTCACACATGATGATTCTCTCCAGTGTTCTGTGTTTGTTATTAAATTTAATGTGATGGACTGCTTCCAAAGATCCACTGTTTGGGATCTTTTCAAGCCTCAACCCACGAGCACAATTTGTGCAAAATCAAATTGCTTCATTTTGTTTCCCTGTGATGAGGTCATTGTGACACCCTGGGCTGTAGTCTATGCTAACATTGCTGGCTTGCCCATGCAGGGCACTACTGACTTTACACTGAGAACCATATCTCATTGTGGGTGGCACGGTGGCTCAGTGGCTAGCACTGCTGCCTCATAGCATCAGAGACCTGGGTACCAGCTCTGGCAAATGTCTGTGTGGAGTTTGCACATTCTCCCCGTGTCTGCATGGGTTTCCTCCCACAGTCCAAAGATGTGTAGGTAAGGTGAATTGGCCATGCTCAATTGCCCATACTGGTAGGTACATTAGTCAGGGGTAAATGTAGGGGAATGGGTCTGGATGGTACTCTTCAGAGGGGCGGTGAGGACTTGTTGGGCCGAAGTGCCTGTTTCCATACTGTAGGGAATCTAATCTAAATGAGGCAGTAATTTCTTCATTGCCCAAATGGAAACATTTCCTATTAGCATCCAAAGCATCTATCCTCATTACTTTCACATCTTGGATACCTTTGCCAGAAACTTCGGAAACTGCCATGATGTCTATATCCTTTAATTGTTGGGTTCCTGCTTCATGCCAAGGACCAGATACCTTATCAGGATGGTTCTGGTATACCGGAGCTACCTCCAACTCCTGTGGCCAATATCTATATTACACAACACCCTGACCAAGACCAAATGTGATGCATTCTCCTATCTGGTCTGTTGTAATGGACTGCCTCCAAGTGAGTTTCCAATGCTCTGGGGCATTCTTGCATTATACTCTGAGTGGATTTTTTAAAAATATGTTTGTTTGTGGGATATGGGAATCACTGGTTGACCAGCATTTATTGCCCATCCCTACTTGGTGGTGAGCTGCCTTTTTGAACTGCTGCAGTCCACCTTCTGTGGCTTCACCGACAATGCAATTAGAGAGAGAATTCCAGGATATTGACTGAGTGACAGTGAAGAAACGGTGATATATTTCCAAGTCTGGATGGTGAGTGGCTTGGAGGAGAACTTGAATGTGGTGTTACTCCCATGTAATCACATAATCCTTGCATGCTGAGCTCAGCACAACTAGAACAGACAAGGAGGAAAGGTGATGAAAATTGAAGAGCTGGGAAAGCTGCAATAGTTTTCCAAGGTGGAAGATGAGGATGTTGAGAAGAAGGAATATCACCTTCAGCATGATGGAGTGCATCTAAATTTTCTTGTACGGATTCAAATGAGTCTATAGTCTTCTTAATCCCAACTTCAGTGGTGAGAGTTCTAAATTTTCACCATACTTTGTCCCAAAAAATGCTTTTTGATTGTTATACACTAGATCGTAACTGTTTCTGAACAGAGCCCAAGTTAACCATACTATGTAAATTCTAACTCCATTGATTATAAATTCTCCAAATTGATACAAGTTCACACCTAATTAAACTCTCTTTAATATATCCAGCACCTGCCCCCTGTTCTGTTGGGTCTCGTGCATCTCTTCTAACCATGGTTTAGATGGTAACAGTTCTTTTTCATTATGTTTGTCTATATTGTCTAAAAACAAATGCTCCTGTTTTCTTTCTTTGAATTAAAGTTCCAATAGTCCTATCTCCAGTACATCCAACTGTTTCTTTGAGCATGACCCTTTTCTTTGTAAAACAAGTTATGGGTGGCACAGTGGCTCAGCAGATAGCAATGTTGCCTCACAGCACCAGGGATCTGGAGTCGGTTTCCCCCCTTGGTCAACTGTCTTTGTGGAGTTTGTATATTCTCCCAGTGTCTGCGTGGGTTTTCACGGGGTGCTTCAGTTTCCTTCCACAATCCAAAGATGTGCAGGTTAGTTGAATTGGCCATGCTAAATTGCCATGTTAGGTGTATTAGTCAGGGGTAAATGTAGAGAAAAAGGAATGGGTCTGGGTGGGCTATTCTTCGGCGGGTTGATGTGGATTTGTTGGGCTGAAGGGCCTGTTTCCACACTGTAGGGAAGCTAATCTAATCCAATCACATAGCTGGACACTGCTATCCACCTATTTCAGTTTGGAAATTTATTCATTTTTCAGTATCTATTTTAAAACTGCAGCATTGACCTCTGTCTTTTTCCATTTGTACATTTTATTGAGTATACATTATCTCATAGTGATTTATTATAAGTGTAGCACTCAACGGGTATTGATGCTGAAACCGTTTTTTTTAAATTTCATCCAGTAGTTTCATCAAGAATGGGAGTTTCTGCTATTAAGGCATTTTTTACTACTCTGCTGATCCTTCTTGCCTCCCAAGCCAAAGAGTCAAATTTACCACCCTTTCCCTTAAGAAAAATCAGAGATTTGCCTGTACTGGAGAATCCATCACAGATTTACCTAAGAGGCATCACTAAAGCCAACAGGTTTTATGTTTGTGGTATCTCCCAATGCTGGAAACTTGATAACACCATTTATGCTCTATTTTAAATTTTCTTAGTGTTTTGTTCACCAAATAATATCTTCCATCTTGGGTCTTCTTGTTGTACTCAACTCTAATTCTTCAGAACTGACATCTCGCTTGAGTGCCCAATTAATTCAGCTGTCTAATTGTAATTCCTTTATTTTAGTTTTGAATGCTGCTGCACGTTTTTGTGAGGTCCTACTTTGACTAATAACAATGAAGTTAACATTTTTCAAATAAGAATGCTATACAGAGTGATATTCAATTCATGCTACCTGATTTCAAATCTTAAAAGCCTTAGAATACTGAATTCCAATTTTGAATTCTGTTTTAAGCCCATTTTTGACAATGTTTTCAAATTTGCTGCTCTAAAAAAAATTATCCGTGTGTATATTAAAGATGCTTGAAAACTAACCCTTAGTATCAATAAGACACGGAGGTTTAACTGAAGACAACACAATTTTACTAATACAGATCTTCCTGAGGAATACCAAAATCTACAGGCATCATTTAGGCCAAATCCATATGTATTTAAAACCCAGATTGTCCGATTGCATCGGATGCCTCTTGGAGGATGAAGAAACTCTTCCTTCCTTCTTGAGCTGATCTCCCTGCCGAACTGCAGGTATAATATCAATTGATTTACACTCCCAAGCAATTGTTGCTAACAAAGCCAAGAAAATTTTCAAAATTGATAGTGAATTTAATGATATCGAGGTCCCCAGTTTTCTTCAAAATCTTGTGCCACTAGACTTGCATTAACTTTGTATGTTCCATCAGGGGACACTTTTGTTGTGCATATACATCTCAGTGATGGAGCTGGTTGTCCCTTATTTGTTAGTGTTATTACCCCAAATTCTCTTCAGCTTTGTAATTCTTGTTGTTTGACATCATGTATTGACTTGACTTCTGGATCGTTTATGAACCACATGAGCTTCTGCTCCTGATGGCGTTCCTGGTTTGTACTATATTTCTTAACCTTGTTATACTGTGCCCTCTATCTTGCTGCTGTTTTTCTTTGTGCTCCTTTTAATATGAGATTTTTCAATGGTCATAATATTTTTCTAGAGGCATGTTTCCTTCCAGATCTACTGCTTGAGTTTACAAACTTGCTGTTTGAGTTTTATTCCCTTTTTTAATTTCTGTACTTCATCCGTTGACCTAACCTGTTCCTCTCACCCAACTTTTATATTTTCCATGCTCATATTTATTCATATTTCTCCATTGTACTGCCCCTTCTGGTAAATATTGCATGTCATTACCCACTTTTGGAGTTGTACTTTGGAGCCATTAACCTCCTATTTACCATCAGAATTGATCTGTTTATCATTGGACAAGCTGTCTGTTGTGGTATTTTGATGCTTATTGCTGTGTAACATTTGGATTTGGGAGATTTCAATCTACAAAGTTGTAATCCATACCAAACAACCTTGGAGAGTATATTTGAATAGTTGCATTCCTATACTGTAACATTATTATTCCACTTTCAACAGTAACCTTCCTGCGCTTCTCCAGTCTTTAGGCCTCGCCTCTTATTACAAACCATACCCTGCTGATCGAAGCTGGTTTCCAATGGCCTTACATTGTGTCTTAAGGCTTTCTGAATTCTTTTTAAGACTGGAGCTTACTGAAAGCCTTTCAGCCTGCATGCAATACAATCAAATGCTCAGAGAAAGTTGAGTCAATTATAGCCCCTGCCCAAGCTGGGGACTGATCACTTATTACTGAGAACCTTAGGATTCCTTTCAAAATTTAACTGATATGGGCTTTTTTCTCCAATCATCTTCAAGAAATTCTTAGCACGGGCAACCCACATTGGTACAGGTGATAATTTACATTTTGGACGATTCACCAAAGTATTATGAACTATTTTGTCTGTTACTGCATGGTTCCTTTAACATAACCCATTGTTAAATGGTTTTCTTGCTGCCATATTCATAATTATATTAATATTTGTATATACATATATAAGCTCACCATTAGCCAATTAATTTCACAAATAGTCTACTTAATTTTAACACCTTTCACTTTATCTTCTAATTTACTACCCCTGATATCAATGACACTTTTTAACTTCTTTAGTGAAGAGGATATATTCCATTAAAGGGATCCTGATTGTATTACCTGTAACTTCAAACAACAATGATTTTGTCATTCTCCATATCCAGCTTCATTTGTGCTTGCTTCATTTGTGGCCTATATAATAACAATGGTACTTCACTGGACACTACATCAGTGCTAATAAAATGATTGATTCCCCTATCTTACAATGAATAACCATTATTTTCAAAGATTTAGTGTGTTGTCATCCCCAAATCTGATGGAACTCTCCAATTCCCTAACTTTGTCTCTATCCTTATTACTTGGAGATTCTAGGTAGCATTTTAGCCAGACTATTTGACACACTGTAGACATGTATCCAGTGTATAATACTGCACAATTGAAAGACTCTGCCACCAAACATTAATCACTAGGATCACATTAATCTTGTCAATACTACAATGGTTTTTCTTTGATTTGTATGTCCATTGTTCTCTGAAGCTTCCCTTTCATGCTTAGTTTGGATTACCCTGTTGTACCATTGGGACAGTTCATGACATTAATAATTTGGATTGCACTTGAAACATTGGCTACACTCTAAGCATTTCTGGGGTTCATTCTCCTATTGTAAATCACAAATTCACTTCACTACTCAAAATGATCAATTATCAAATTATCAATAACATTTCTGTTCTCACTTTCCATGAGTTTCAGTTCTTATTTTGGCTACCTGTGACTTGTACGTAGACAGTTTTAACATTACATTCTCCATTTCCTGTCATTTCACAGATTTTTCCTTTTGTTCTGTGGACACTGCTGGAGAATAACATATTTCTCAGAATTTTTTTTTTAAGCATCCAGCATTTCTTTGAGTAGCGTATGTCTATTCACAAATTTAACTCCTCTTAAACTGAGAAGTCTGCCCATACTTGTTAATTTGGTGGAAAAACACAACTCCTGCCAGCAGAGATTGGGGAATTTCCAGTGAAGTCTCTGCAATCTTGATTTCTGCATTCTTCTAAATGGAATTTCTGCAATCTGCTGAATTCTATTATGTATTCTTCTATGGTACTACCCCAAGTCTTTCAAAATCTGTCAAAGTCTGACCATAAGTAGTCAATAAATTGCCTGTATTAGTTTACCAGTCTATCTCAACACACTGACATCTGCAGGAATTTGCATTGTCATTGAAAAGGTACATTATTTCCATGAACTAGTGGGTACAAGGGCTATTTTGGCACTTGCCTCTCCTGTTTGCCAAGAAACTGCATTCACTACTTGATAGCTGGGTTGGGACTCGGTGGTTTCCCATACTTTTGCCTCAACCTACCAATCTTTGCTTTTGGTTAGTCCCAAAGTGAGTTGGTTAACTGACCTTTGAGAGTCATCCAAACAGTACTTTAATGTATACCTAAACTGCAGCGGTTCAAGAAGGCTGCTAATCACTACCTTTTCAATGTAGGTCTTACCAGAAATGGCCACTTCCCACAAAATAATAAAATAATATCTATTTCCCATTGATCAAGATTTCTTTTATAACCTCTTGGCGCACAGTCACCATATTTATGCTGGGTTTCATCGAGAAACTAGATCAAGAACTTGTCTCATTTGCCTTTTGTGGCTCCAAAAGAAATGGTAAAGAATAGGCAAAACCTGGTCTTCCTCAATCTTATTTCCTTCAATGACTGCTTAAAATCTCTCTGGAATTTTGCATGCTGGTAATTGTCATTGTGTCACATTCCAAGAGAAATTGACTAGCAGTCTGACTGTTGAAAATTCTTACTTTCTTTCCATTGACCAAAGGATGCGAAGACTGCAGTGGTTTTGCTACTACACTGACCAAGCTTGTCTATCTCAGCACAATGTGAAGAAAGCTAGGATGTTAATGGTCAGTTTGACTTGGTGTCTCATTGTAAGGGCGATGAAATTCTTTAATTTTTTTTATTGAATTCTTTAAACTCTAATCACTAACTTTTGTCAGAGCCATTTGAAATTGATTAACAAAGCCAATCTAAGCAGATGAGTGTCTACAGCTGGAGCAGGTTTACAGATATAGTTTTCCAATTAAGTAAAGTACATTAATGAGCTTCCTACTCAGAATTGTACACAATCTCTGATAAAGCAAAAGGTAGATAAGTTACAAATGCATACATGATGGTTTTCATTGCAAATGTTAATAATTTGCAAGGTGAAAGATTTAATGAGAAAGAATAGATTTAAAAAGTAATAATACTAATGGGCTTAAAAATGCCGCCTGCTCTAACACAGTATAAAACTGCAAAAATTGATCAAAGGCCTGACAGGAAGTTTTATGTGAACATAAGTAAAGGCTGACAAGAACCTGCTGTGTGTGCCAAAGGTTCCCATGATGGAAAACTGAAACATGGTGCTCACTGACCACAGCGTGAGCCTTGACACAGGTCGTAAATAACTTTGTGATATATGAACACATTAAACAGCCGACTGGTGTATTAACAGCAGTAAATCTGTGACAGGAGAAATGCTTGGCACTCAAGACCTTGTCTTTCTGATATTAGTTTCAGATTAATAGGGGTAAAGCAAACACATCAAATCACTAGTAGACTTTGATTTCATAAACCTTTCATATATTTTCTTCTCAGACTTGCTTATATGGATGCAGAGTTCAGAACCATTAAGCTGAAGGCTGAGGATTCTGCAGGTCGAGAGCATATGATCACAATTAAATTAAAATCAAAGGTGAGGCACTGGTAATGGATTCAAAGATATAATGTTGGGATTCCTTTTGAACAGTTTTGTATATTAAACAATGCCAATATAGATACAATGAGTTGCATTTATTTACTTGTGCAACTTGTTTCTGGTTGCTATTTGGCCGTGCACTTTCATCTTAAGAGTTTGAGATTTGAAACCTATGATATAAGATGGTCAGGTTCGCAATTGCATTTTATTTTAGGATAGTTATACTTTAGCCAAAAGCTGAAACTGTTCAGTATAACATAATTCATTAATCAGTCTTGAATATTTGATGTTAACTAAAGATCTCAAACATAAGGATTTTCTTATTTGTTCATTGGGTGTCCACATCTAGGCCAGCATTTTTGGCCTATCCCCAGCTGCCTTGGAGAAGGTAGTATAGAGCTGACTTCTTGAACAGCTGCAGCCATTGGGGTGTAAGAATACCCACAGTGCTTTAGAAAGGGAGTTCCAGGATTTTGACCCAGGAACTGTGAAAGAAGACCAATTATAGTTCCAAAACAGGATGGTGTGTGTGTCTTGGATGGGCATTTTCAGGTGATGGTGCTCCTGTGCATCTGTTGCCCTTGTCCTTCTAGTTGGTAGAGGGCACAGGATGAGAAGATGCTGTGAAAGGAGCCTCTGAGTTACTGCAGTGCATCTCGTAGATAATACATACTGCTGTCACTGTGCATCTGTGCAGAAGGGATATTATAGTAGCAGATAGGGTGATAATCAAGCAGACTGCTTTGTCTTGGATAGTGTCAAGTTTCTTCAATGTTGTTGGAACTGTACGCATCCTGGTAAATAGAATTTCATCACTTTTGTGACTTGTGCTTTGTGGATGGCGAATGCATATTCAGGAACCGGAGGCAAGTTCCAATCTATTGACTACCCAGCCTCTGACCTGTCTTGACGTATATGGCTAGTCAATTCCAATTTCTGGTTGAGGGTAAACCCCAGAATGTTGTTATTGTGGGACTCAGCAATGGTAGTGCTATTAAATTCAATGGTAATTATTACATTCTCTGTTCTTTTGAGAGGGCCATTCCGTGGCACCTGTGAAGTATAAATGTTATTTGCCACTTATTTGCCCAAGTCGGAATGTTGTCTGTCATACTGCAAATGGAAACTGACTACTTCAGCATCTTAGAAGTTGTGAATGATTCTGAACATTATCCAATCAAGAGCAGACATACTCCTTTTGATTTGATGAAGGAGGGAAGATCGTTGATAAAGCAGTTGAAGATGGTTGGGCTAAGAAAATTTGAGGAGCTCCAGTAGTAATGTGCTGGTGCTGAGCTGATGTATCCATAACAAACGCAACCATCTTCCATTATGCTAGGCATGGTCCCAACCAGCATAAAATTCCTTCCCCTCCTCTCCCCTCCTGATTCCCATTGACTCCAGTCATTGGTTCCTTGATGCTAGACATGGTCCATATCAAGAGAGTCAGTCTTGTCTTCTTCTTGGGTGAGCAAATGTTTAGTAGAATTAGCTTCCAGAATACCCGCAGTGCTTTTAGGAAGGATGTTCCAGGATTTTGACTGAGCAACAGAAAAGGAACAGCAATTATAGTTCCAAGACGGAATGGTGCATGTCTTGGATGGGCATTTTCAGATGGTAGTGCTCCTCTTCGTCTGCCAGCTAGAAGGACCAGGGAAGCAGAAGATACAGAATTGGAAGGTGCTGTCAAAGGAGTCTGAGTTGCTACAGTACATCTTGAAGAACTGGAATTATTTAAGAAATATTTAAGGGACACCAATAGACTAGACTTGCAGGTTTTCCATTTTAAGGTTGTGTACTTTTTTTTATACAAAGTAACTTCTTGGATAACTTAAAAATCTATAAAATGCATTTCTTTCCAGAATCTGTATTAAGTACAGTGGTGCCCCCTGTACCTGCAGGGGATATGTTCCAAGTCCTACCACCGATGGCAGCAAACCCTTTCAGTTAAATGGGAAGTTTACCTTCCCGGCAGCTCCTGGTCAATGATTCTGGAACGTTCCATGTAACATGTTTGGGCCACGGTAAACCCGTGTCTGTGTGGGTTTCCTCTGGGTGCTCACGTTTCCTCCCACAATCCAAACATGTGCTGGTTAGGTGAATTGTCCATGCTAAATTGCCCGCAGTGTTAGATGTAGGGGAATGGGTCTGGGTGGGTTGCTGTTCGGAGGGTCGGTGTGGACTTGTTGGGCCGAAGGGCCTGTTTCCATACTGTAGGGAATCTAATCGAAACTGCGGGTAACTGAAACTCGCAGTAACCAGACCGGCGGATACGACGGTCGCCGTGTATGTCATGCCCTGCCTTGAAAACTACGATATCAAAACAGGTATTGAGAAAGATAACTCTTGAAGTGATCTTGTGTATCTTGCTGATAGCTTGGGGTAGTATCATTGAAGTTGTCTCTGTCATGCTTTCCCCATCCTATAATTGACGCTTGAACAGATTCGTTTAACCCAACGATAATCCATTGTTCCAAGTTTTGTCATGGCTTTCAAATTGTCATCTATTGAAATATTCCTTGATTTTAAACATCATCAATTCTATTTGCTGTTCCATAAACTGTTCAAGGAAATATTTTGCAGCTATTGTCCCTGTCCACAATTGACAAGCCGTGAAATGTCCATTTTTGCAGTGGTTGGAAAAAAGAACATGTTTTCTTCTTCAAGTAAATAACTTTCCATCTAGTATTGAGAGCAATAAGTAAAAAAAATCCTCTTATTTGTCATTTAGTTGTGCCTCGGCCATTCAATGTTGAATGTGAAGCATAAAATCAGAGCTCTCGCATGTTAAACCTTGTGATAGGCGACATTGGGAGTTAACACAGAACTTGCAGTGTGCCAGTGGGAAATATAGTATGAATTTTGATTAAGGCAGCAAGTCATAAAATTGCCAATGTTCTTATTTAGGTCTTTATATTAAAAAAAAATTAGCTTTTGTGGAAAAGTGATAGTGTGAGCCAGGAGGACTGGATTTGAGTCTGACCTGCTCTAGAGGTATGTAGCAGAGATCTGAAACAAAAACAGAATGCTGGACAAACTCAGCATCTGTGGAGAGTAAAATAGAGGTAATGTTTTCAGTCCAGTGACCCAGTTTTGACGAAAAGGTTACCCATATTCAATGTTAACTCTGTTTATTCTCTATAAAATTACATCTTTTTAAAAGATCTTCCACAAAGAAATGACTTGCATTGAAGTCAAAAGTTCAGAGGTTTGATTGGTTAGGTTTGTGACACTTTTACAGACAACAGCAATCTATTCCTTACTTGATATCTTTTTGTTTATCTTCAGTACCCAGCTGAATCACCTGATTGTTCCACAGATTTTCCTGTTCCATTTGTGATTTCTTGGACACAGCAGGTACAAGTCAAATTCTGTAAATGTTTTCTTAACTATTCTTTGTTTTGTTTTTGAGTAACATAGTGTTGTTGTCAAGGGAATATTCAGTCTTTATAAATTATACAAATAATATAAGTGTGTAGCTGAATCTACTGATAAACAGGTATCTTGTTTAGAAGAACAATCTTGTGAAAATATTTCAAAGTCAGTTGTTTGAACCTCCCTTATGATTTGCTGAGTTTATTCAGCTATAAGCTGAACTAATCAGCTTAAAAGGATTCTTGATCTATATTGTTAAGTGATCTTAGGCAAGATGCTGGTAACTTTGTTACAATTGGCTCATAGACTGGAAGAAGACAGACAAAGGATTTGATCCTTAACCAAAGGCATATGGATGGACTTTGTGGACTGAGCTGTGATAAAGCCTCCTTAATCTAAAAATATAAGTGTTTGGTAATGTGAATGAAAATCTCTTATAGGAATTACTATGTTATGTGAGGTTGTATAGGACATTGGTGAGGCCTCTTGTGCAGTTCTGGTTGCACTGCTATAGGAAGGATATTATTAAACTGGAGAGAGTTCAGAAAAGATTCACCAGAATGTTGCCAGGAATGGATGGTTTGAGGTATAAAAATAGGCTGGACAGGCTGGGACTTCTTTCACTGAAGCAGGAGGCTGAGGGATGACTTTATATAGGTTCTTAAAATAATGAGAGGCATAGATAAGGTGAATAGCAGGGGTTTTTTCCCCCAGGCTCAGTGAGTTCAAACCTAGGGGGCATATTTTTAAGGTGAAAGTTTTAAGAGTATGAGGGGCAACTGCCAGAGGAAATGGTGGATGCAGTTACAATTATAACATTTAAAATATATTTGGATAAGTACGTGAATAGGAAAGGTTTGGAGGGATTTGGGCCAAATGCAAGTAAGTGGGATTAGTTTAGTTTAGAAACACTGTCAGCGTGGACTAGTTGGACTTAAGGATTTGTTTCCATGCTGTTACAACTCTGTGACTCTATGATTGGGCCCAGGAATGATTCCATGAAGAAATAAAGAGGAGAAAAATCATTGTATTTTACGAACTCCAAAACGATTATAGTTGTTGGCCTCAAATAGACAAAAAGGCAATTGAATACAATTTTTATTAGTTGGATATCTGGCAAGATATGATAATATTCTAGTTCTTTTATCTAAACAAATGCCAGTTCTATTATCCAGTTGTGCATATACCAGATTCAATTTGGTATAGCAAGTGAAGCTACGAATAATTTCCTTCAATTTAAAAGACAATATTCCTCAGTTTAACGTCGGCAGAAAACTGGTCATCCCCTAGGAAGAGGGGAATTAGTTTTGTTCACTGATCCTTTTAGAACTTAGTGACATATAGTTGTTGAAGGAAACTTATTTATTTTGTGCTATTTTCAGTCTCGACAGCCTAAGCACTTGAATAGTTTGGCTTAGTGTCAGACATTCAGTCTGCAGATTTGTGCAGCTAGGGAAAAAAACTCTTTACCTTGTCTGTCCTTTTAGTTTTGTTTCAATAAACCTAATAGTTGCAGTTTTGAAAAAAAACAATTATGTTTTCCTGAAATATGCAGCAAACCTGCTGTTGAGCTTGTTTAGCAAGCTAGCCCTGCCTTCAATGCCACCCAAATGTATATGTCAGATTGATTGATTGTTTGATTTGTGACTGATAAAAAGTCATGGTCCAGATCTTCAGGTGTCCGGGTTGCCTAATGCACCGATTATTGTGGGAATTGATTGAGAAATCTAAACTTCCAATGGGCCGTTACCCGGTACTTCTGGGATCCTCCTAAAAAGTCTCTGACTCTTGAGTTAAATATCAGACACTTCAGATTAGTTTCAGTATATTTACCTGGATGTCATGAAGGAGAAATTAGACAGAGAAATTGTAATGTATCTCCTGGATAACTCTTTTTTTTCTGCTGATTTTCCAATCGTGTGCACCGACCCCGACTCCTTCCTTGACCCCTGACTACAACCCATGATCCCTGATCTCCCTTGGATTGCTGCATAAAGGGTCATGGATTTTCACTTCACTCAATGCTACTTTGCCAATTTGCAGCCTTTTTCATGTTTCAGCACTTGATTGAACTATAACATTTTTGAAGATGCCAGGATCTGTTAGCAAGATGATTTGATAAATTCTGCATTTTCCAGGATTAGCAGTATTTATTTGTGAATTTTCCTGCCAGGGAAATCAAGAAACTATCACATTAATTATTTGAAACTCGTCTAATAGTCGAAGATTGAGATGGTAGTTCACAGCCTTGGATTTATTACTTTCTCCTTCCTCTGCCATCGTTCTACCTCGCAATTGAATTGCTGAGCTTCTATGTGGCTGATGTCCTAATAGATTAGGAGGTACCATGTCTGAGCAGTTGGCAGCTCTCTCCTCCTGGTTAGTGATATCAACGCTTCCATCATTTAGGGTGACCTTGAATGTATTCTAATACCTTTTTCCTTTGGCCACCCATTGAGTGTTGATTAATAGACAACTGGCAGAAGCAAACTTGCTGCATGAGGTGGGTTTTGGATATTGGGACACATTGGCCTATAGATTGAGATTGGGTCTTCTGGAACAGGGCATTGATATTGGCAGAAAAAGCTTCATATTGTTTCGCCAATCATCCCATTTGATCACTGTAGGGACTATTGATGGAATCTCTCAAAATTCATAATGTATTGTTGATAGTTGGACCAGGATTCACTGCAGTACAGGCAACAATCTTCACAGCACAACCTTTTTAATTTTCACAGATCCCTGGTGTCAAAAATGCATTCCATCTTGAAGAAAACAGCGCTGGCACAGTTGATTCAGTGCTGGACTTTTAATTGATTTGGGAGATGTGGCTACAGAGGTATGGGAAGTATTACATGTATTCTAGAGGCACCCTGTCAATGTATGTGGATCAGGGATGCTAAACTGGCCACAAGAATGTTTGTCTTGGCGATTGTTTAAGAACAGGCCTAGAATTTTATTCAAGATAATGAAAAGGTAAAGCAGCCTTTGCATTTACTGTGCAGAGTGAGCCATCATACAGCAGCCATCAAAAAACTGAAGGTCAGTGAAGTCAAAAGTAGTTTTCATTTGAAAACTTTCCTGTCTAGAAGATATTGAATTTTGACAGTGGTGATCTGTCAGGTTAGACAACGTGGTTGGTGAACAAAGTAGGAGTGCTCATACAACCTTGTTTGACACCAGCCTTGATGTAAAAGGTCAACTAGGAGAAAGTGAGGACTGCAGATTCTTGAGTACCAGAGTTGAAAAATGTGGTGCTGGAAAAACGCAGCAGGCCAGGCAGCATCCGAGGAGCAGGATTCTCCTGCTTCTCGGATGCTGCCTGGCCTGCTGTGTTTTTCCAGCACCACATTTTTCAACTTTGATGTAAAAGGTGTCAATTTCAGATCACCTGCTTAGGACAGTGGCACTTATTATCCTGCAGAAGTCTCAAAGTGGTGAAGACCGTCAATCAGCAACCAATAAACTGGATGACACTCTACAGGATTTTCCATAGGCTTGTGTGATTGAGAGACTTAAATGCCTTGGTCAGGTCAACGAAGGTGAGGGACGATTCTTGGTTTTGCACCAACAATTTTCCTGTGTCTTCTAGTCATGAAGACCATGTCTGGAGTACCTTTGGATGATCAGAAACCATAGTGGGTTTCTAGAGGAATTTCTCAGAGGCTGGACAAAGAATTCAAGCCAGGATCTTGTTTTTGATAGAGAGGAGAGAAATGCCCCTGTAGTTTCCACAATCCTCTTTATCCCCACATGTAGATTATGACAATGGCTATGTTCTTGACGTTTCTGGGGATTTCCTCTTTATCCCAGAGATGGAGAGTAAGCTGAGGGAGTCATAATATGAACCGACCACCAGCATGGTAGACCTCAATTCGTATATACCACCTGGATCTCACACTTTGTTGGTTTTCATCTGTTAGATGATTTCATTGATGAATCACTCTAGGAATTCTCCGCAATGTGCTGTGGGATGACTTTGTGGATCTTCTTTGTGAATACTCTGCAGTCTTGGTTGAGGAAGAGTTTGAAGACCACCCTCCACTGCTGAAGGATGGTTTTGTTGTCCTTGAGGAACTGGGAGCCATCCTGTGATTGGAGAAGATTTTGTCTAGTCGAATGTGCGTCTTGCCTTGGTAGTCTAAAAAGCTTGTGCATGTCATGCTGGTCTGCACAAGCTTGAATCTCCTATGTCTTCTCCACTCAGTAATTGTGCTTCACATCATCAGTACATTGCTAGATATCAGCCTTTGGCTGGTGCTATGTTGCTGTCATTCGCTGGGAATATCGGTGGCTTTGCCAGATGACAGAGTCTCATTGCTTCCACTTGAGAGCATAGATATGGGTGTCATTAGTGTCAAATCAGTTCTGGTTCTATTACAGAGCAAATCTAATAGTCTCTATGCAGGTATCAAGGACGGCAGGCTTTAGTTGATCTCAGAATGCCTAGATTAAGGTTATATCAGGGATGGGTACTTGGTCAAGTCCATTGTATAGCTGGCCCCGGAACTCTTTCCACTGCCCCAGAGCCTTCAAGGCAGCAATATGCAGTTTTCTCTGGGTAATATTGCCCAGACCTCTAGGGACCTTAATGTGGTCTTCACCTGCTGCTTCTGGTGAAAGATTGTGTGTTTATAACAATCTGTACCTCCCTCCCCAGGGACGCTGCAGTCACCAGAATTACGATCTCTCCAGTCAAAAGAACAAGCTAAGCTTCAGAAACTGGAATGTGAAAACATTTGTTAGCAATCTAAAGTCTATTAACTGCAAAAGGCAAATGGCCATTGTGACCCGAGGACTGTCAAGGTACAACATCGACACCACTCCTCTTAGAAAATCTTTGCTTGCTGTGAAGGGACAGTGAAGGGCTTTTGTACAGGGTACACTTTCTTCTGAAAGTTTCTAGCTGCCTCCTCCACCTCTTCAATATGAGAACAGAGTGTCCTAAAGAGGGTTGCTCAGTCATTTATGCAACTAGATCATAAAATCCCAAGATTACAGAAAGAAGCCAATAGGCCTGTTTAGCATGGCCAATCCTCAAGGGGCACCAAGTGGCTCATCAATTGCCACTGCTGCCTCACACTACCAGCAACTCTGATTCAATTCCAGCCTTGGTAACCGTGTGGGGTTTGCTCTTTTTCAATGTGTCTGGGTAGATTTCCTTCCTCTGGTTTCCTCCCACAGTCCAAAGATGGGCTTAGGTTAGCTGGAGCCTGAGTCTTTGTGGGATACAGAATAGATTGACCAAATGGCCTCTTTCTACGCTGTAGCAATTCTACGACCTAATCTTTGGACTGTGGAAGGAAACCGGAACACCCGGAGGAAATCCATGCGGACACAGGGAGAATGTGCAAACTCCACATAAGGTCGCCCAAGGTTTGAATCAAGCCCAGAATGGAGCCTGGGTCCCTGGAGCTGCAAGGCCTCAGTGCTAGCCACTATACCCCAAGGATACCAATCACTTGTATATTTTGTTTCAAAATACCTCAATGGTAAATTTTGATATCTGCTTGAGAGTACTAATAAGGCCTTTGTTTAACATCACAACTGAAAATAGTACCACAACTTGAAGAGTCAGCCTAGAGTTTATGCTCAAAGTTAGGAGCATACTGTGAACATCAATATGTGTAGGACATTTTAAACTATAGAACGCACAGTGTTCCATAAGCGGCAAAACTAAAATAAAGACTATTTATGTGGGACTTTCTATTAAATGGACACAAGTCAGAAATGGTAGAATGTAGGAAAAGCATAAGAATGTTCAGAATGGTGGCCGACAAACTAAAACTTTTAAAAAATTACCATGTAATCAAAGTTAGAACATGGAAAGCAAGGATACCAAAAAGGAAAATGTCAAATATGGAGGTCCTCTAATTTTCAATAATTTTACAAATGCAAACAAGTGAGTCACAAGGCATTTCATGGACATGATGATAAACTTTGTAATGCAATTACATTCAACACAAAATAATTTGAATCTGAAGTAAATTATATAAACCAGTATTTTACCTTTATATCCCTTTTTGCCTTTTAATTGTTACAAAATAAATACTTGCCCAAATCTGTAACTGGAAGGTGTATGAATTACAACAAAGTATTGAAACAGAGTACATGAATATTGTAATAAAATAAATGTATTTTGTAACCATTTGCTACATTTGTTTATTTTGTGAAGATTTGATCTGTGCATTTGTTACTAAGTATTAGGCAGTAGTATTTGAATATATTTTTAATTAAGGCATATGATTTTTTTTCACGGCTAGAGTTACAGCTTGACATTTTTACATGGCATCCATATTGAAATGCATAATTTTCCTTATGGTCCCTGTCTTCCTGCTGGGATGATAATGTTTTGATGTATTTTTCTGCTGCTGTGATGAGAGGGTTGCTGCTGCTGCTCTGACATATTCATTCAGATGAATAATTATAACTTGTGCAATGTCAAGCAGATGATGGCAGATCTTTGCACATCAAGCCAAAGCCTGATCGCCAGTGCAGGTGTTTCACAGCATGATCAGATAAAGCCAGTGGTTTGAAGCTGAGATGGCACATCTTGACTAGTGAGGAATGAGCATCA
Source organism: Chiloscyllium punctatum (assembly GCF_047496795.1). Classification (NCBI taxonomy): domain Eukaryota; kingdom Metazoa; phylum Chordata; class Chondrichthyes; order Orectolobiformes; family Hemiscylliidae; genus Chiloscyllium; species Chiloscyllium punctatum. Next base: position 66,170,404 of record NC_092749.1, on the reverse strand, counting down.
AGGGCAAAGTGGCCTATGCCCATATGTAACTGTTATCTCACTGGACAGCTTTATCTAGTGACAGGGCTGTTAACCTCTTGCTCTCAACTGCAACAAAAGTAAAAATATTAATTGAAGCCTCTGACTTCCTCATGGAAAGCCACCTAAAGGTAAAGGGTTAATTTCCTACAGACTAATCTTTGATTACAACCTTGTTAACATTCTGAGGTCTCTTTTATTTATGAAATGAATTAGCTTTCCTGGAGATCAAGACAATAATGCACCTTTCCTTATTGTGCTTTTGAATACATAAAACATGGCTTCATGTTCAAAAAACAGACTCCAAGCTAAAGGCATTCAAAGTAGTGAAGTCTGACTTTTGACTCAAGCAGATTTTTGTGTTGTTAATTCTCTTACTCATATAGTCACCTTTTTTAGTGATGTTCTGTCAGTGTGATTTAGAAAATGTAATAGTTGAATTGTGTATTAAATTAACAGTCCCTGGTCTGCACCACAAAAATAACCATAGAAATATTGATTTTAGTTAACCCGTCATAAGTATTACAACCATTTTTACCCACAAACTTAACTTCAGTCTTGTGATTATAAAAGGGAAGAAGATTTTTTTTTAAAATGAATTTAAACATATGTAGCATAAATGCCTTATTTGTGGAAACTAACGTATGTTTGATGAGCTGTCAAGCACCTGACTGCCTCAAGGCCTTGAAGTTGAAAATGAAAGTGATTGCTTGGAAATTTATATCTGAATAAAATCACACTGAAATTGAAATGGAATGTGGATAATGTAAATACTGCAGAACTCAATTAGTTATCTGCCTGTAAAGTGCGAGGAATTTGATTTTATAAAGAGTGTGCAAATAAACTACGCTTAAGCCAAGCGGTAGCAGACAGTACTTTAAATTAAGGTATTAATGATCTAAACTGCTGGAATGATTGGCAAGGTTACAGTGAAAGTTTAAGTTCCGATAAGCTTTTTGTTTTTAAAGTGAAAGAAGAAAGAAAATCCTTACAAATTCTGAATGAGCCAATGTTAAATTCACAGAGGATCATACATTTTGTAAGTTTTGATGCTACTTGGCCCAGTTACGCATTGCAAGCTAAAGGGGTGGGGGGATGTTGAACTATTTGCTTTGGATTTCCACAGCAGATGGAGCCACTTTACTGTAATACAACCATAAATAAACTTTCAGTAAAAATTGCTGAGGCAGACTAAACCTTTCAGGATAGTTTACATTAAAGCAAAAGCGTGTGCCTGCAGCAGAATGGATAAGTAAAGAATGTAGATCTGCAGTCTGTCATGCTGACAAGGGTTAGTGGCTTTGAGCCAGACACAATCAGTTGTCAATCATTTATGTGATTCACAATTTGAGCATAAGAAAATGCAACTGAGATGGAGACATTGGATGTAGATGAATGCAAATATTTGATTTCCTTTCAAATGAGCAGAGATGGGGCAAACATTTTACTTAATTTGTGAAGTCTGCTTTGAGGTTGATAAATACAGTAGGCGTTTAGAGAAAGATCCTGCCCTTTAGGTGTCTATGTCTATAGCTTCACATTAAGTGTGTAGGAAATTCGAGTATCTTCCTTTGTCATGTCATTGGTTTCAACGTGTAGCATGGGTGAAAAAGAACTGCAAAAAGTTGAATTGTACATTTTGTTTAAATGTCTAAGTTTATATGATGAATGTGTTTTGACTGAAACTGTGAATATCGCCTTCAATTTATGAGTGCATTTGCTGAATTCTGCCCAAATTATTAAAACATGCCAAGGTGCGATCAAAGGTAAAATTCTAAGTTGTTCTTTGTCAGGAATCTTGTATTTTCAGTCTGGGTATTGCATATACAATTGCATAAATGGAAGTCAGAAAATTTAAATCGAAGACTTCTCCACTGTTCGATTTTAAGGAGGAGTGGAAAATCCAAATAGCCAACATGATAGAAAAATTTACATAACATTGCAATAAATGCTTCTCACATGAATAGTAATCTCTATTACGGGGCCGAATTGTGTGCGTGCAGTCATCAAGTCCATCGGAAGGAGTAAGAAAGGCTACTTGGAGAATATTCTTTTCCCAATAATGCATGTCTGGAACATTTCTGTGCATCCCACTGCCTCTGCAGTAATGTACTGAACAGATACCATTTATACCGGCTTTGCTTTTAATTATGTTAATCTGCATAGACATGGGTGTGTTAGCTTTTTTGTCACAGCCCAATTTTAATCCCAGGGCATTGCTGAATCCCAAACCCATTATGCCTACACCTCTCTTGAATTTACATTGAATGTGCTGGTAAATGACAATTATTGGTACCCATCCGTGTGGAAACCCCAGAGAGGTCCTGTAACCATTTGAGGAAGTATTCACAGCCAAATCTTGGAGGTCTTTCTTACTGCAACACATGATCTTTATTGATTTTATAGACTCCTAGAATGTCAGTTATGATGTCATTCTGGATTCAAGACCCCACGTTGGAGACTTGCACGTGTAACTACGCTGGCATTTAAATTCAATACAAGAGATTGCATAGACGTTATTCAAGGAGTATGAGAGTTCTGATTAGCATTATCCAATATTTGATTGTTCTTTATTGTTTTGAGGGATTCTGCTTTGCACTCATTGGCTGCTGCATTTTGTAAGTTGTCTTTTTCCTGGCAGCTTAATGTTCCAGGATACAAATACTATAGGAAGGATAGAGTGGGTGTGGGTGGGGGTGGAGGAGGGAGGAGAGAGACTGGAGGAGCAGTGGCATTTTTGATAAGGGATAGCTTTACAACTGTACTTGGGGAGGATACAGAACTGGCTCAAAGGTAGAAGACAGAGTGTGGTGGTAGAGGGTTGTTTGTCAGACCGGAGGCCTGTGACCAGCGGTGTGCCACAAGGATCGGTGCTGGGTCCGCTGCTTTTCGTCATTTATATAAATGATTTGGATGTAAACATAGGAGGTATGGTTAGTAAGTTTGCAGATGACACCAAAATTAGAGGTGTAGTGGACAGCGAAGGTTACCTCAGAGTACAACAGGATCTTGATCAGATGAGTCAATGGGCTGAGGAGTGGCAGATGGAGTTTAATTTCGATAAATATGAGGTGCTGCATTTTGGAAAACCAAACCAGATTAGGACTTATACACTTAATTGTAAGGTCTTGGGGAGTGTTACTGAATAGACACCTTGGAGTGCAGGTTCATAGTTCCTTGAAAGTGGAGTCGCAGGTAGATAGGATAGTGCAGAAAGCATTTGGTATGCTTTCCTTTGTTGGTCAGAGCATTGAGTACAGGAGTTGGGAGGTCACGTTGTGGTTCTACAGGAATTGTTGGAGGGATATGGGCCAAGTATGGGCAAATGGAACTAGATTGGGCTAGGATATCTGGTCAGCATGGACAAGTTGGACCAATAGGTCTGTTTTAATGCTGTACATCTCAATGACTCTAAATCAAACCACTTTTCTGACCTGTTCCTACATTTCTGGCCTGTTCCTACATTTCTTGCCACCAGACTCCTCATTTCCTCCTGCCAGTAGACCCCACTAGCACTGTTCATGAAGATGATATATTTAAAGTTGCCAGTGTTAGTTTGATGTATTTCCTGGAAATTTAATCAAGTGACATTTGCTGCCA